>NW_021835958.1:172500-207500 GCF_006345805.1 Octopus sinensis | reverse complement strand
CCTCGCTGTTGATGTGGCAATTATGTTTTGTGGTTAGTATGTTCCAGGTTTTCACATCAATGGCTCGGATCTCTGCAGGCGTCCAATCAAGCAACCCAAATGTTGGTATGAGTACTGGCACTGCAAACCCATTATGGGCCACTGCTTAATTGAATGCACAGAGTTCTGAGGTCCAATTTTCTTTCTTTTGCTGTAATATTCTTTAATGACACGTGTTTTGTTACAGGTTCCATTGTAAGAAATGTTTACATCCACTCTTATGTACCTGTAATATTCCTCATCAGATACAGGGGAAACAGACAAGTCATTGATGGAGATGTTGATAGTATGGTTTACAGTCTTCCCTCTTTTCCTGACCATATAACATTCATCCAACACTACATCCTTTGAGAATGTAGTAACCAGGTCCATGCTCTTTTTCATTTCGTACATATTCTTTGCATAAAGTTTCAAGTCACCCACAAAGAAACAGTGCGTAACTTTGGTATTTCTGTTTCCTTGCAAACCTGTGAGATATCATTTAGATATCCTTGATATGAATGACGAGGGGTTTACAGAAAGTATAAACAACAGCACAGAGAAGCTGGCCCCTTGGAATATACCTATGCGATACTGTATACTATGAGTGATAATACAGTCACTCCGTGTGTTTAATTTCCAGATGGTGGCCCACGATGAAGTCAGATCAGTTATGACTTTGACTATGCTCACTGGAATTTTAGCAAGTTGAAGGGCTTCTAGCATCCATAAGTAGGGAACAGAGTTAAAGGCTTCCTTGTAGTCTAGATACATTGAAACTAGGTTTCCTCTCTGCTCCCGCACCTCTGATATAACATCTGCTCGGCACATCCCCAGACTCCCTTCTTCCCAGCTGCCTGTCGTGCTGTGATGATGTTATTACTTTCACAATGGTCTTCGAGGAAGAGGTTTAAACACGCTGTGTATATCTTATACATTAAGTTCTGGCATGCAACTGGCCGGTAGCTTTTTGCCATGTGTATGGTTCTGCATTTGGAACTCTAGTATGCTATTATTCCCATTTCGAGCATGTTGCTACAGATTGATAAGATATGGTCGGTAGAATGTTAGCTTCTTGTACCAATATCCAACAATCAAGTCTCTTCCAGATTCATTTCCTATTTCTTTATTACCCACAAGGGGCTAAACACAGAGGGGACAAACAAGGACAGACATAGGTATTAAGTCGATTACATCGACCCCCAGTGCGTAACTGGTACTTAATTTATCGACCCCGAAAGGATGAAAGGCAAAGTCGACCTCGGCGGAATTTGAACTCACAACGTAACGCAGACGAAATACCGCTAAGCATTTCGCCCGGCGTGCTAACGTTTCTGCCAGCTCGCCGCCTTTTTTTTTTTCCTATTTCCAGGTTCATTTCCGTCCTGAAGTTTCTGGATTACAGTCATAAGAGAATCGCCATGAATGCCATATATCTTGAGCGAAATGCAGGCACAATAACTTCTTCGAATTTCTTCCAGCCACAGTGCATTTTGGTTAAACTCCTTCTCTTCGCTCCAGAAGGAGTCTATGTCTTCTCTTGAAGAAGCTTCTATGGTGTTCACTGCTTCGCTTCTCATGTCTCTGCACACTGCTGTCTGGTCCCGGTTAAAATTTTCTGCTTATTTTTTTTCTCTCTCGTTTATTCTTTTCTGATGTCGGCTGATTAGTTTGCAAGTGAGTGTCCTCTTTTTGCTATCTTCCAACATCACTTCTCTTGCCTTTAATTTTTGTTTGTAAGATGTATGCATGCATATATGTATGAATGAATGTATATGTAAGCATGTATGTATGTATGTATGTATGTTTGTATGTATGTATGTTTGTATGTAAGTATGTATGTATGTATGTATGTATATATGTTTGTATGCAAGTATGTATGTATGTTTGTATGCAAGCATGTATGTATGTATGTATGTATTTGTGTATGTATGTATGCATGAATGTATGTATGTAGTATGTATGTATGTATGTATGTATGTATGTATGTATGTATGCAAGCATGTATGTCTGTATGTATGCATGAATGTATGTATATGTATGTATGTATGCATGCATGTATGTATGTATGTATGTATGTATGTATGTATGCATGAATGTATGTATGTATGAATGTATTATGCAAGCATGTATGTCTGTATGTATGCATGAATGCATGTATGTATGTATGCATGCATGTATGTATGTATGTATGCAAGCATGTATATATGTATGTATGTATGTATGTATGCAAGCATGTAGTATGTATGTATGTATGTATGCATGAATGCATGTATGTATGCATGTATGTATGTATGCATGTATGTATGTATATATGCAAGCATGTATGTATGTATGTATGTATGTATGTACGTATGTATGTATGTATGTGTGTATGTATGTATGTATTTGTGTATGTATGTATGCATGAATGTATGTATGTATGTATGCAAGCATGTATGTCTGTATGTATGCATGAATGTATGTATGTATGTATGCATGTATGCATGTATGTATGTATGTATGCAAGCATGTATGTATGTATGTATGTATGCAAGCATGTATGTATGTATGTATGTATGTATGTATGTATGTATGTATGTATGTATGTATGTATGTATGTATGTATGTATGTATGCATATATGTATGTGTGTATGTATGCAAGCATGTATGTATGTATGTATGTATGTATGTATGTATGTATGTATTCCTATATCTATATATATCAACCTTCTTTCGAAGATCGATAACGCAAAACTGGGGGTAATAATCTGACGGTTCAATTTCCAATAAATTGTAAATGCGCTTGTGCGTGCGTGTGTGTGTGTGCGCGCGTGTGTATGCATGAACGTGTGTGTGTGTGTGTGCGTGTGTGTATGTGTGTGTGTGTGTTTGATCGGGATATCCGACTGCATATTTCACGTTCCAATGATATAACTCGGCCTTTCCTCGCTTCCACTCACTCTAAACAATCCTCTCTCCTCAGAAGTTGGTCTTACCGTCCCATCTACACAACTTCTATCCTTCTTTTACATACCTGCTTTCCTTCTCTCTCTTTCTCACTCTTTCTCTCTCTCTCTCTCCTTCTGTCTCTCTCTGTCTTTTCAATTATGTTTTCTAACTCAGTAACTGTCTGTAACTCACTTCCCCTCTCTCTCGTACACACACACACACACACACAACCACACGAATACGCATGCAGGCACATAAATACATGTATGATTCTGAGTGTGTATGTGTTATATATATATATATATATATATATATATATATATATATATATATATATATATCTTGGAGAGGGTGAGGGGAAAGAGAGTGAGGAGAAGAGAGGGAGAAGGAAAGAGAGATCGAGAGAGAATAGAGATTGATAGACAGACTTATACGCATATATGTGTAGATAGATACATACATACATACATACATTCGTACATAAATACATACATACATACAAACGTACATACATATATACACAAGTACATATATACATAACACACAGATATTCGCATACCAACACCCACAAACATACACCCTCAAACACACAATCACACATACGCACACACAATCACACACACCACACACACACACACACACACAATCACACGCACACACACACACATACACACACACACACACAATCACACACACACAATCACACACACACACACACACACACACACACACACACACACACACACACAGTTCTTCATGAAACAAATTAACGAAGCAGACCCCCGGAAATGAGTCCAGCAGAAATGGAAAAACCATCTAACGGGACTCCCCTGTTTTTCTTTCTGGCTCATAGACTCTGGTCGTGTTTTAAGATCACCACTCCCATTGCCAACACCAACTCCAGTGTCGCCACCATCACCAACACCACCAGTTTAAACGCTGACCTCCATCAACACCACCATCATCATCATCATCATCATTACCCCCACAACCACCGCTACCGCTGTTGCTGTTTTTTCTCTCGCACAAGAATAACAATTCGACGAACATCATTATTACCAACCAACATCAACATCGTAGACGCCGACGCCGCCGCCGTCGCTGCCTCTACTGCTATAGAAAATAATCATCATTAGCGACTGTCAGTGGTATTAATTAATAATAAGACTACGTACGGATGTGGTTATCGATCAGCAAGAAAGAGCAGCCAAATCTCCGTTGAATTATTCAAGTACAACATCGAATTCCCGGAACATTTAGTTCCAAAGCCTTTTCGGATTATTGGTTCTTTCCTAACCAGGGATGGTCATCTTGGACATACTCTTTTACTCTTTTACTTGTTTCAGTCATTTGACTGCGGTCATGCTGGAGCACCGCCTTTAGTCGAGCAACTCGGCCCCGGGACTTATTCTTTGTAAGCCAGTACTTATTCTTTGTAAGCCCAGTACTTATTCTATCGGTCTCTTTTGCCGAACCGCTAATTGACGGGGACGTAAACACACCAGCATCGGTTGTCAAGCAATGCTAGGGGTACAAACACAGACACACAAACACATACACATACATACATATACATACATATACATATATACGACAGGCTTCTTTCAGTTTCCGTCTACCAAATCCACTCACAAGGCTTTGGTCGACCCGGGGCTATAGCAGAAGACACTTGCCCAAGATGCCACGCAGTGGGACTGAACCCGGAACCATGTGGTTGGTTAGCAAGCTACTTACCACACAGCAACTCCTGTTAATTAAAGAAATATTAAATTTACTTAGATATTTAAATGAAATAAAAGTAGCGGCACATTAGTATGAAATCTGTGGATTATAAGAGGTTCTGGACCGTCAGTGACTGGAATGTCAGTATTTGAACCTGTGTTTTAAAGTTTTAAAAATAAAGATGGAAGAACTCATTAGAAAATGTAGTCCTAGTTACACTAGGCCAGAAAGAAGGGGAAAATTATCACTTTTTCTTTGATCTTCAGTTATTGCATTTTGGCCATGCTGGGGCACTGCCATGAAGGGTTTCAATCAAACAAATCACCCCCATTACTTATAATTTTTTTAATCTGATACTTATTCGATCGATAACTTTTGCCGAACCACTTAGTTATTGGGACATAAGTGATCTAAAATCAGTTGTCAAACCGTGGTGAAAAACACGGATTTTGTGGTGTCTTCTCTTTGCTTTCTATACTCATATTTTTCTGGATTATACGTATATTGAACTCTACAGCAGGTCATTAATCTCACTATACCTGCGGGAAATATTAACACACACACACACACAACAGGCTGCCACACAGTTTCCATCTACCAAATTCATTCACATGATGGACTTGACCAGGATTTGTATTGGATTAAAAATAAAGATATCACCGTTCTTAGGGATTTTACTACGAAACTGATTGTGCTTTACAGGCCAGTAGAGCAGATATCGTGGTAAAAAATCACATTGGACAAAACATCTCTGCTCATAGATATGTCAATCCCAGCAGACTGCAACACTTCTGTAAAAACGTTTGAGGAGTTAAATAAATGTAAGGAGCTTTGAAATAAATGTTTTAAAAATATGACATCTAAGAACAACAACTGTACCTGTGGTCATCAGAGCTTTGGGGACAAAATCAAACGACGCGTGTCCAAATACCAGTAAACGCCAAGGCTTCAGAACTGTAAAAGATTTTTCCTATGCTAAGAAAGGCATTGTCAACTTGAAAATATCTGATTCTCTGAAAACTCTTTCAAAACTGAAATATTACAAATTTAACAGAATCTTAGTTCTCAGATTTTTGTTTCCTTACCGTACAATATATCAATGCCAATCATAAATAACACTTCTAACAAAACGCCCAACTTGCAGTTACTTGAGGTCTCTGGGAGAATCTTGTAACAAAGCAACAATAACTTGAACCACAACAATAACATTACCTTCTTAGAGCCCAAGTGGTCGAGGCTTGATCCAATTTGAAATTTCTCATAAAACCACCACAAATGGACTGGCCAAATATCTTGAAACATTTAACGACTGGAAAACCACGAGAGGCGTAAGAAGCTTTTTTCTCTCATGAAGGAGAGCAAAAGATTTGCTAGTGAGGCCCTTGCATAATACCCAGGTTGAACAGCATGAGGGAAGTGTGACAACTGTTGCAAAGAAGGTGAAATCAATTGATGTGTTTGAACAATTGATTGATAGGTGGGAACAAATAGGTGGCTCGTAGCAAGCAAACTGATGTAGAGCAGAAGCACACCCATCACTGACTGCGGAGCTTAAGGCTAAAGGCAGAGAGCAAAGGCTTTATGCGAGCTTAATGACACGGAATTATCAAGTCAATGTGATGAAAGATGAAGTAGACCCAAAGTGCTGATAATGCAACGATGAGATTGAAACAATGGTCCACATAATCTCTGGGTGTAAAATTTTAGCATGCGTAGAGTATAAATCAAGATATGACAGAGTTGACCGATATCTGCACTGGTTAATATGTTGGCATTTTAAAATCAAAACTACTAACAAATGGTATAAGCACCTCCTTGAGGTTGTAACTGGAGGAGAAAATGTAACGATTGTCTTGGGACTTCCCAGTACACACAGACAGAACCATCAAAGCTAATAAACCAGATATTGTTGTGGGAGACTAAAACAATAAAGTCTGTTTATTGATTGACATGAGCATATCTTGTGATCATAATATCGCAGCAACAGAATTAGATAAGCTCAGATAATATAAAGATTTGCTGACTGAAATTGAAAAAATGTGGCATCTCAAGACGTTTACAATACCAGTGATTGTAGAAGCACTTGGAATGATAAAAAAAGAAACTAAAAATTATTTGAGAATGATACTGGCTAACCATCTATGGAGAAAATGCAAAATATTGTCTTAATTGGTATGGCATACGTGTTGAGGAGAGCATTGTCGATGTGAATCTTCATTCCTTTTTCCCATTTATTTTCTGTTTCCTTTCTTCATTTTTCCCTATTTTCTAATGTTTCTTCTGTTCTTTTTCTTTCTTTCTTCCTTTTTTTCTATCACATAACTTGATTTTGTAAATGGACAATTTAGCGTATTTATTTTAATGGCCTATTAATATATACAGTGAGTTCCTTTGCTCTAGGTGTCGAGAAGACACTTGTCAAGAAATGGAAATAAAATTTAAATATTAATAATAATAATAACAACAACAACAACAACAACAACAATAATAATAATAATAATAATAATAATAATAATAATAATAATAATAATAATAATAATATATATGGATGACCTAAAACTATACGCTGCAAATGACAAACAGCTGGAAACACTATTAAAGACAGTTCATGGATTTACCAAAGAAATAGATATGAAATTTGGATTAGAAAAATGCGCAAAAGTAACCATGAAATGAGGAAAACTAGTTAAGAGCAACAACATCACACTAGATAAAACCAATGAAATAAAAGAATTAGACCAAAGCCAAACTTACAAATACTTAGGAATCCATGAACTAGATAAGACACAACACACACAAATGAAAGAGAAAATAAAAAAAGAATATTATAGACGAGTTAGATCAATACTAAACACAGAGCTCAATGCTAAAAACAAGATAATAGGTATCAACACTTTAGCTGTCCCAGTTATAAGTTACAGCTACAATATCCTTAACTGGACACGAAATGAACTGACCAAAATAGATAGGAAAACAAGAAAAATAATGACAGGATCTAGGATGCATCACCCAAAATCTGACATAGAAAGACTATATATACAACGTATAGAAGGTGGTAGAGGCCTTATACAGCATGAAAACTACTATAAAATAACCACCATAGGACTGCAAAAATATCTACTTCAGAAGGAAGGAAACTGATCCAGATAGCGGCAAAACACCGAGCAAAACAAAAAACTGTTCTCAGTATTTAAGGAAGCTGACAAATACAAACAAGAAATCATACCACCTAATAAACATGAAGAAGAAGAAGAAGATGAAGAAACAACAAAAGCTATAAAACAATGAAATCCAAACTAAAATAGAACAGCAACGAACCATGATAAAACGATGGCAAGAAAAGCCCCTTCATGGTAAATACTGGACTAAACTAAACGCAAAAGAAATAGACAAAGAAAAATCCCAGCAATGGTTGAGAAGCTCAGGACTCAAGCAGAAACAGAGAGATTTTTAATTGCAGCACAAGACCAAAGCCTCCCTACCAGAAATTACCAAAAACATGTAATGAAAAGAAATATTACAAGTAACTGCAGAATATGTGGAGATGGACAAGAAACAATAAATCATATTATCTCTAGCTGCCCAGTCCTGGCTAAGAAGGAATATATTCACAGACATGACAGAGTTGGAACCTACATACATTGGAAGCTACGCCAACATTATGGAATAACGACAGAAAAAAGATGGTATAGGCACACACCAGAAAAGGTCACAGAAAACGAGAAAGCAACCATACTCTGGGACATGCCGATACACACAGATAGAGAAATTAAGGCCAACAGACCAGATATAGTTGTCAGAGATCATGAAGAAAAAAAATGCTTTCTAATTGATGTATCAGTACCGGCTGATGACAACGTTTCTCTAAAAGAAATGGAGAAACTCTCAAAATACAAAGACCTGGAAATAGAGGTAACTAGAATGTGGAATCTAAAAACAGAAACAATTCCTATCATAGTAGGTGCATTAGGCATGATAAATAAATATTCAGACAAATACATAACAAAAACACCAGGACTTACAAACACATATCACATACAGAAAATTGCACTACTAGGCACTGCACACATCCTACGCAGAACACTTTCCATACAATAACCATCAGAGCATCACAACAAATCACAGCACATACCCAAGGCACACAGAGCTGCGCTCGGTAGTGAAGTGAAAGCACGCTATAAAAATAAAACTACTGAATAATAATAATAATAATAATAATAATAATAATAATAATAATAATAATAATAATAATAATAATAATAATAATAATAATAATAATAATAATAATAATAATAAGAGAAAAGATCTGTCGATTCTTAAAGAAATTAGTAAACAATCAACACTACTAAGTAACAAGAGGCAAACAAAAATACTGTGCAAATACCACATTACAGAAACAGACTTACCTGAGATAAAAGAAAAGCTAAAGCAAGATATCCTTGCCAAAGCACAAATGATCCGCCGAAATGAGAAACGCCAACGTTTCTTTGAACAAAACAGTTCAACTCCAATCCACAAAAATTCTACCAAGAACTTGGCAAAAATAAAACAGACACCACTGCAGTACCAACAGCAGAAGAAGTGGAAGAATTTTGGAAAGAAATATGGTCGGCGAATGAACAATCTCAGAAAAGGACTATTAAAACAACGAACTTAGCATCTGAGCAACTTTGGACCCCCATAACAACTGAAGAGGTCACCCAGGCATTGTAAAGACTAAGCAACTGGAAGGCACCTGGGCACGACATGATCCCCAACTTCTGGTTAAAATATCTGACAGGAATACACAAAAAACTGGCTGAAAACTTTAACGACTTACTAGCAGAGCCAGAGAAAATGCATGAATGGCTCACGAAAGGGAAAACTATATTAATTCCCAAATCCAATGAAACGGCAAAACCACAACACTACACACCTATAACCTGTCTCCCTACAATGTACAAAGCCTTTACTACAGTGATATCGCAAAGATTGAGCAAGCATCTGGAAGAAAACAACCTGTTTCCAGAAGAGCAGAAGGGCGGCTGCAAGGGCTCATATAGTTGTAAAGATCAACTAATGATCAATAAAGCCATAACTGGAGACAGCCGCAGAAAGAAGAAAGGCCTCAGTATGGCCTGGATCGACTACCGAAAGGCGTTTGATAGCATTACCCACACGTGAGTCCTCGAAATAATAGCCATTAACAAGGTAGCAACAACAATTATAAAATACATAGGACACTCTATGAATAAATGGCAGACAGTGCTACAGCTCCAAACAAAAGAGGGACTTGTGAAAACCAAAGCCATCCCCATTAGAAGAGGAATATCCCACTGGCACCTCTATCTGATATGCTAAATAGAGCTGGATGCAGATACAATGTTACGGCAAGATAATCAGCCACCTTTTATATATGGATGACCCAAAACTATATGCTACAAATGATAAACAGCTGGAAACACCACTCAGACTGTATATGGATTTACCAAAGGTATAGGTATGAAATTTGGATTAGAAAAATGCGCCAAAGCAAACCTGAAAAGAGGAAAACTAGTTAAGAGTAGTAACATCACGCTAGATAACGCCAATGAAATAAGAGAATTAGACCAAAGCCAGACATACAAATATTTAGGAATCCATGGACTAGATATGATACAACACAAAAAGTGAAAGAGAAAATAAAGAAGGAATACTATAGACGAGTTAGATCAATACTAAAACAAAGCTCAATGCTAAAACAAGATAATAGGTATCAACACTTTAGCTGTCCCAGTATAAGTTACAGCTACAATATCCTTAACTGACACTAATGAACTACCAAAATAGACATGAAACAAGAAAATAATGACAGGATCAAGGATGCAACACCCAAATCTAACATAGAAGGGCTATATATCAACATATAGAAGGTGGTAGAGGACTTATACAGCTGGAAAACTATTATGAAATAACCACCATAGGACTGCAAAAATACCTACTTCAGAAGTAATAAAAAACTGACACAATAGCCGCAAAACACGAGCAAAACAAAAACTCTTCTCCGTATTTAAGGAAACTGACAAAATAAACAATAAATTTTACTATCTAACAATATGAAGAAGAAGAAGGATAGAAGAAGAAGAAGAAGAAGAAAAGAAGAAAAGAAGAGAAGAAGAAGAAGAAAGAAGAAGAAGAAGAAGAAAAAGAGAAGAAGAAGAAGAGAAGAAGAAGAAGAAGAAGAAGAAGAAGAAGATAAGAAAAGAAGAAGAAGAAGAAGAAGAAGAAGAATAAGAAGAAGAAGAAGAAGAAGAAGAAGAAGAAGAAGAGAAGAGAAGAAGAAACAACAAAGCTATAAAACAAATGAAAACCAAACTAAAACTAGAACAGCAACGAACCATGATAAACCGATGGCAAGAAAAGCCCCTTCATGGCAAATACTGGACTAAACTAAATGCAACAAAAATAGACAGAGAAAAATCCCAGCAATGGTTGAGAAGCTCAGGACTCAAAGCAGAAACAGAGGGATTTTTAATTGCAGCACAAGACCAAAGCCTCCCCACCAGATATTACCAAAAACATCTAATGAAAAGAAACATAACAAGTAACTGCAGAATATGTGGAGATGGACACGAAACAATAAATCATATTATTTCTGGCTGCCCAGTCCTGGCTAAGAAAGAATATACTCACAGACACGACAGAGATGGGGCCTACATACACTGGAAGCTATGCCAACATTATGGAATAACAACAGAAAAAAGATGGTATAGGCACACGCCAGAAAAGGTCACAGAAAACGAGAAAGCAACCATACTTTGGGATATACTAATACACACAGATAGGGAAATTAAGGCCAATAGGCCAGATATAGTTGTCACTGATCATGAAGAAAAAATGCTTTCTAATTGATGTATCAATACCAGCAGATTACAACGTTTCTCTAAAAGAAACGGAGAAGCTTTCAAAATACAAAGACCTGGAAATAGAGGTAACTCGAATGTGGAATCTAAAAACAGAAACAATTCCTTTCATAGTAGGCGCATTAGGTATGATAAAAAAATATTCAGACAAATACATAACAAAAACACCAGGACTTACAAACACATATAACATACAGAAAATTGCACTACTAGGCACTGCACACATCCTACGCAGAACACTTTCAATACAGTAACAATAAGAGCATCACAACAGATCACAACTCATACCCAAAGCACTCAAAGTGCGCTCGGTAGTGAAGTGAAAGCACGCTATAAAAATAAAACTACTGAACAATAAGAATATTCATGACATTAAGATGGAATTTGGACTCTCAAAATGTGCTACGATGGTAACGAGGCGAGGAAAGCTTGCCAGGACCGAAGGCGTATGGTTGCCAAGTGGTGAAATGATGAAGGTAATTCAACTTCGCTCCAGCTATAAATACCTGGGAATACTCGAGTCAGATGGAATCAAACAACACAACATGAAGGAAAAAACAAAAAGAGAGTACCTGTGGCGAGTGAGAAAAATATTGGCTTCAAAGCTGAATGCCAGAAACATAATTTCGGCAATAAACTCGCACGCAGTCGCAGCAGCTTGGTATGGCGATGGAACCCTGGGAGTGGACAGAAGAGGAGCTAAATGTTATGGACAGGAAGTCAAGAAAGCCCCTATCGATGTATGGAGCCCATCATCCATGTGCAGACATTGATCGCCGATACATGAAGAGAGTGAATGGCGGAAGAGGACTGATAAGTGTGGAAGACTGTGTACGTATCGAACTCGGGAGCTTAATGAGATACCTGGGCCAAAGTATGGAAACCTTGCTAGTGACTGTTAGGAACGAGGGAGTATTGAAAGCAGACGAAAAGGGGAAACAAAGGAAGAAGTACAAAAAGAGCATGAAGAAGAATTATGCAAGAAGGGTCTACACAATCAATTCCATGTAGCCACAACGGAAGTTGCTGGAAAAAATAGGTGGGATTGTTTGATGAAAGTAACCCCATCCCACCAAAAAAAAGAGACTGAGAGCATTATATTGGCAGCGCAGGGCCAAGCTCTGGTCGCGAACTGGAGGCCTACTCTACGAAACTCCTTGTCTGTAAGTATGAAATCATGGAAAACTACACTGACTTTCAATAGTGAGAATGAATCGTTGAATGCTGGAGATGTAAGAATTTCATGTGGAATTTTCCAGGGCGACTCTGTCATCACTAGTCTTTTGTCTTGCCTTAATACATCTTTCCAAATTGCTTGATGAAGCAAAAGCTGTCTATAAGATTTTTAGCAAAACTATAAATCCTCTCTTCTATATGGATGATTTGAAGTATTTTTTTTTTAAATGATCAGCAACTACAGGGGTTACTAACAATTGTAATACTGTTCAGTGATGACATCAGGATGGAATCTGAGCGAGACAAGTACGCAAAAGTTACCTTTATCGGAGGAAAAATGACAGAAACGCCAACGTTAAACTTTTTTTTTTTTGAGAAAGCTCAAAAATAACAAAGCTGCCGGCGAAGATAACATTCCTGTTGAGATCCTTAAGCATAGTGCAAATATACTGGGGCCCGCGATTCATCAAGTTATCACCCGGGTTTGGGATACGGAAACGCTTCCCCAAGACTGGAGCGACGCAACACTGGTACCTTTCTTAAAGAAAGGTGATAAACGCGGCTGCAGCAACTACGGTGGCATCAGTCTGATTGACGTTTCTGCCAAAATATTTGCATCTATTCTTCTGAGACGATTCCAATCAGAACGTGACTCTAGAACAAGACCAAACCAGTGTGGTTTCCGTCCAAATCGAGGCTGCACCGATCAAATCTTCACCCTAAGACGAATCCTCGAACACCGTTGGTGCTTTCAGCAAAAAACAGTCATCTGCTTTGTTGATTTTACTGCTGCATTCGACTCCATCGATCATGACACCCTCTGGAAGGTCATGCAGACAGATGGTATCCCACCTAAACTTCTCAATCTTATCAAAGCTTATTACCACTTAACAAGATCCCGCGTACGCGTGTATGGTGAAGTGTCGAACCCTTCGAAATACGGTCTGGCGTTCGGCAAGGATGTGTTCTTTCGCCAACTCTTTTCAATTACGCCATCGACTGGATCACCACAAATGCATTAAGGGAGTTCCCCGGTATCACTGTTGGTCACAACTTCTCCGTCAAGAATCTAGACTACGCAGATGACATTGCGATACTTGGCTGACGTCCAGTTTGCTATCAATGAGCTCCAACGTGTTGCATCGCAGATTAGTATAAAAGTCAATGCCTCGAAGACCAAAATCCTCACAGCCGGCTTTGCCCCACCAGACAAAACACCCATTGACCTCAATGGTGATATTCTTGAAGAGTTTCAAATACCTTGGTGCCATCATTACAGCTACAGGTCAAGGTGAGGCTGACATTAAAACACGAATCGACCTCGCTCGCCAAGCCTTCAACCGACTCAGTGCACGACTCTGGTTAAGATCTGAGATCCGACGCACCACCAAAGTACGGATCTACCAAGCACTAGTGCGAACGATTCTCCTCTACGGCAGCGAGTCATGGCCAATGAGGGTGGAAGATATTAAGCGACTAGAATCCTTCGATCACCTCTGTCTACGCTGCATCCTTCGTGTCCGATAGCATCACTTTGTCTCCAACAATTCGATGCGACACCAGTGCAGAATCACCTCCCTCCGACAAGTCATCCTAACGAGACGTCTGCGTTGGCTGGGTCATGCCCTCCGTCGCCAACCAGGAGAATTCATCTACGAAGCAATTGTCCTAGCTCCCTTTCAGGGTTGGCGAAAGCGATGTGGTGGACAACGAAACACCTGGCTGATGACAGTCAAGGCTGATCTCTAACCCAACCTAGATCCCCATATCTACGGCGTTCGCCGCTGGAATAAGGAGTAGTTGGAGATCACGCGATCGTTAGCCTCAAATCACCAGGCCTGGTCGGCGTTTGTGAGAGATGCAGCATTGAGGATGAATGAAGTCAGCTCAACCCACCCCGGGTGAAAGCTGTCAAGTCAAGTCAAGTCAACTTTAAACTTGACCAAGAGAACGTTATAAAGGAGTTGAAAAACCAGAGGAAGGTTATAGATACTTAGGGGTATACGAAGGTAACGGAATTAAACATTCAATGGAGAAGGAAAACATCAGAAAAGAATGTTATCGAAGGGCAAGGGCAATACTCAAGACAGAGCTAAACACAAGAAACAAAAAGGAAGCAATACTTTAGCCATACCGCTCGTGATTTACAGTTTCAATATTATCAACTGGTCAATTACTGAAATATTTCAAAACTTGACAGTGAATAGAATACACCACCCTAAGGCAGATGTAGAACAGCTTTACTTGCAAAGAAAAGAGGGTAGACGAGGACTCTTACAACTTGAATTGACAATGAAGATTGACACAATTGGCCTGAACACTTTTCTGAAAAATTCGAATGACTGACTGCTAAAACTTGTCTTAAAGCAGGAAAACAAGAAAACCGCATAGTCAGTAACAAAATAGGTTAGGAAATATCTAAGTGAATTCCAAATACAGTAAGTCCCAGAATTAGATGTACTGGAAACAAGCACAGAAAAAGCCAAATGTATGAAAAGCCTTGATAAAACTGCTGTCTTAGATATTCTGTGATGCATGGCAAGTAAAATCTCTCAATGGCAAATACCCAGAGAGCTAATAACGCAGATGTTGACAAATTCCATACCCATCAATGTTTGGTAACTTTTGACTTAAAATCAGATACAGAAAGGTTTATCATAGCAGACTAAGATCAATGCCTACCTACAAGAAGCTATCACACCAACATCTTAAAGAATGGCAGCAGCCCAACACGTCGTATATGGAAACAGCAATATGAAGCCATTGAACATATTGTCTCCATGTACAGCCTTCTTGCTCCCACAGGGTATCTCAAAAGGCACGATAGAGCAGCACAGTATATTTACTGGGTAACCTGCAAGGAGTTGGACCTGCTCCATAAAAAAAAAAAAACTGATGGGAACACAAACCACCTTAACTGCTTGAAAATGATCACATCTCACTCAATTGGAACTTTACTATTCAAACTGACAGAAAGATAGATGCAAATAGGCTAGACATTATATTGAAAGATAGATGCAAAAAGGCCAAACATTATATTGAAGCCAGTTATACAGGCTGGCAAAATCGGGTACTAGGAGGTGATTTGCCCCGGGTGGTACACACTACACAGGTTGCTAGTATCACAAAATGTTACGTCAGTAATTAATTAGTATTCAAATTATAATAAAATATTTCATGAAAATGTACGAAAATGGTATTTGTTTTAATTAACTTTATATTCCGAAAATTAGTATCTCATTTCATTTATAGACGAATTCTGAAAACAGAGACATTACCTGACACTACCCGAAGTGGAAAAGAATTAGAGTAAGTATTACTTACATTACTCATTATATAATGAGTAACACGCTAGTGTATGTGTGTGCGTATATATAGATATGTATATATGTATATGTATGTATGTGTGTGTGTGTGTGTGTGTGGAGAGAGACGAAAGAAAGGAAGAGAGAGTGGAGAGAGCGATGATCTTTCGGAAAAAAATTTGTAAACAGCTGCTTTTAATACTTTTTTTTTTCTTTTTACATAGGTTGACTTCCTTATTTCCTTGTTGACGTCTTTTTTTTTTCAGCCTTTTTCCGGCAATTATCAAATAAAAAGCGAATACTAAATACCCACAGATTAACAAGACAACGAGACACATATATTTACGCGCGCACGCGCGCACACACATGCACACACACACACATATACACGTGTACATACGTATATATGTGTGTGTGTGTGTGTATTTTTGTGTTTGTGTGTATCTGTGTATGATACCGCTATAGTCTATTATGAGAAGGGAATAAACACAAGGAAAATAATAATAATAATAATAATAATAATATAATAATAATAATAATAATATAATAATAACAACAACAGCCGCAGCAGTAGCAAGGAGGAAATCGGGAACAAGATCAACAATATCAGAAACAAGGGTGGGGGGAAGAAAGGAAGATAAATCTTGTTTTCCGTTTGTTTTGTGTAAAGAAAAACTAATAACAGCTAAAACGGTTGAAAAAACAAGTTTTAAGGAAAACAAACTGGCGTCTATGAAACACAAGCGAAGAACAGAAGACAAACGGCGGACATTGTGATTGTCTGAGGCGCGAAGAGCTTGTGTCAATTGCTGTGGCAATGTTTTCAGGAGAAAATCTGGCGGAAGTAGAAACTGTACATGTACACATACGTGTAGATATCTATACAGTTATACAGATTTGCAGACATGATTTTTTATTTTATACTTGCTTACATTCGTGTATAGAAACATGTGTGTGTGTGTGCGTATATATATATATATACACGTCTGTGTGTGTGTGTAAGTATGTGTATGTATGTATATATATATATAAATATATGTGACGTAAACACACCAGCATCGGTTGTCAAGCGATGGTGGGAGACAAACACAGACACACAAACACATTCACACACACACACACACACACACCACACACACACACACACACACACACACACACATATATATTATATAATATACATACATATATATATATATGAAATAATATATGTGTACATATATGTGCATATATTTATGTATATACATATATATGTGTGTGTCATATATATGCGTGTATATATATGCATATACATATATATATATATGCATATATGTATATATATATGTATACATACATATATATGTATATATATATGTATATATACGTATATATATATGGATATATATATGTATATATATGTATGTGTATATAAATATATATATGTATATATATATATATGTATATATGTATATATATGTATATATATATATATATATATGTAGTGTATATATATATATGTATATATATAAATATATTGTATATACATATATGTGTATTATATGTATATGTAAGTATATGTATATATATATATATACATGTATATATATATATGTTTATATATATACGTATATATATATGTATAATATATATAGACGTATATGTGTATATAGGTATATGTATATATATATAATATATATTAGATATATACATATATATATATATATGTATGTGTATATGTATATGTGTATACTATATATATATGTATATATATATATATATATATATATAGATATATTAATATATATATATATATATATATATATATATATATGTAACAACAACAACAGTAATAATAACATCGAAAAATACCTTAGGAATTTGCCGAAGACCCCTGAAGAAGGCTGGAGAGTATATCAAGATGAGGACAAATAATATAAATCGTGTAAATAATGTAAATAATTCCTAGAACTATCCAGCAAGAAATTAATTTGCAGGCAGTTGTATGTAAAACAACTGGAGCGAGTTGTAGGAAAGCAGGCAACGCAGAAACAAATAGAGGTATGCCTAAAACCTGTGTGGAGGAGCAAAACCTTTCTGGCCAGGGGGAAGAAGTATGGGACTTTCGGGTATGGGAGGCAAAATATCAATCGACACCGTAACGAGTGATGAAACAATTTTCATTCCTACCTACCTGGTACTTCACCTAACTGTTTGGGCCGAATGGTGGTCAGAGACGCAAAATTGACTTTATTGCCTACCTCGTTGGGCCGAAGCGTTGCGAAATGCCGATAGCAGCCACCGAAATACGTGATGCAGCGAAGGACTACATGGGGAACAGATCGCCTGGTTTGGATGGTCTGCTCTACGAGCTTGTCTGGTTGGCCTTTTAGCAGATATATACCGCAATTGGCAGCAGAACTGGAGAATTTCTAGTTCTGTAAACCGAGGAGCGGTGGCACAGCTGAGAAAGTGGCATGAGTGGGGCGTTGATCAAAAATGAATCAATCTAAAGCCTTTGATAGGGTGTTCCATCAATACTTGGCGGCCGTTCTCACGACGGTCGGTTTTGGTCCCGTACTCCGTGGCTGGATCGCACCAACGTGCAGTGACATCTGCCTGTAGTTCGGGTGAACGGTTACCTATCAGAACCATTCAGCATCATGCGCTCGGTCCGTCAAGGGTATCCCCTTTCTTCCCACCTGGCACCTAGAGTGTCATCAGACGCCTACACTCCTCTGCCAATCGGACAATGCATTCAGTGGAAGTTCCACTCAGGAGTTCTACAGAGGGTTAGTGGCGTGTAAGTGCGACGACGTTCTCGGGGAGATTCTGGATGTCGACGAGAATGAGCTGGCTGGTTTGTTCCGGAAAACTTTCGAGCTGGGGCCTAGGGATAATTTCCAGAATCCTTGGTCTGCAGTGCTACCGCGGGGCACTACCTGTTCTGGATAAACTCTGTAGACACGGTGGTGCAGACAGCGGTGCTTGCCCGACGAAACCGTTCTGCACTCTCTCGTCCAGTACCCGAGTATTTCTGACTTGTGGGTTTATGTCAAACACCCGCTGTTACGCGTGGGACAGATCTGGCTCTCGGCTGAGTCCATTGTGAAGGTAGTCCCGCTGCCTTCCTTTGGCCGAAAAGGGCAGGCTGTTTTTCTTTGCTCAATAGCCTTAGTAAAAAAGGCTGTGTGTTGGACCAGACCGAAAGGGCTGAAGACGGATGCTTTCCTCTTTGACCAAGCCCTTATCAACTTTTTCAAGTTTCACTTGAAAAGGAAAGTGAGAGTGAACTTTGCCTTTCATCTTTTCGGGGTCAACAAAATGAGTAACAGTGAAACACTGGGGTCGATGTATTCGACTGGTCCCTTCCCACCAAATTGCAGGCCTTGTGCCTTTAGTAGAAAGGATTATTATTATATTTGCTGCGGAGCACATAGGACGATTTTTAGAAGACGCTTCATAAGTTACGTTTAAAACTGTTGTTTTCACCCTTCTGTTACAAGTATATGTTATCAAATTTTGTTATAAACTGTTAATAAGAAGACCAGGAGCCTCTTAGCCGGGGTCCAGAAGTTTTTTTCTGCCCCGTAAGGGGCAGCATTTATTTATTTAATTACTTATTGCACTGTTTAAAAAACATAAACACACAAGATGGCCTCGGAACGGTTGAGGGGAAGACGGGTGCCTGGCTCTTGGAGTTCAGGGTGACTAGGATGTGTGGGGTGCTTGGTTGGTCGTAGGTAGAACTTCCCCTTATTAGGGATTTTTCTTAGAATTTTTTTTTGTTAATTGTAATTGTTATTCATTGTGTACTCGTCCTTGTTTAACACACCACTTGTCCCTTGTATTGTAGTCTCCCTATTTGTTTTGTCTTCGCCCCTTGTGTTTGCCAATAAAGAAATCATCATCATCATCATCATCATCATTATTTTTATTGTTATTAAGGTGGCGAGCTGGGCGAAATGCTTAGCGGTATTTCGTCTACTGCTACGTACTGCCTTTAATCCTTTCATGGTCGATAAAGTAAGTACCAATTGCGTACTGGGGTCGATCTAATCGACTGGCCTCCTCCCCCAAAATTTCGGGCTTGTGCCTAGAGTAGAAACGATTGTTATCATCATCATCATCATCATCATCATCATCATTGTTATTATTATTATTATTATTATTATATTATTATTATTATTATTCAAATTCCGCCGAGGTTGACTTTTCCTTTCATCCTTTCGAGTTCGATGTATTAAGTACCAGTCAACACTGGGGTCGATATAATCAAGTAGTCCCCTCCCCCAAAATTTCAGGCCTTGTGCCTTTAGTAGAAAGGATGGTGATTATTACTAATAATTATTATAATTTTCTTTTTATCACAGGTTTTGTTGGAGCGGGCCTATGGTACCTGCAGCCTACGGTACCATGCTATCCGCTATTTTCAGCAATCTAATACTTTCCTGATTATTCTGGCCGTGCCAAACTGGTAAACCTTTTGTAACAGTTCTACTGGGCATTTTCCATAGCCGGACTAATTCACACTTAAGAGGGCTGTATCTATCTATCTATCTTTTCGCCTTCCTTCTTGACTATTCGTGGGTAAAGGAGCATTCAACGTCGACCATATAGCATATGTGGTGCACCTTGTTGTCCAGCACCAAGTCCGGTCTGTTATACTCTAGCACCTGATTTGTTTAGATTGGGAAATCTCGGAGGATTTTGCTTGTCTCCGACTCCACAACTCTCTGCGCTTTGTGCTCATACCACGTCTAGCCTCTCTCTTGCCTCCACTTTCGTACAGTTTCCCATGGAGCACTTTTTCTACCTGGTCGTGTTTGATTCCATCTACCTCAAGTAGTTCCAGGTATTTATAACTGGATTAAGGTTGAATTGTCTTCATCATTTTACCATCATTTTCATCTCTCCTAGTACTTGCTTCCCTGCTGTCGTTTCCGTTCTCCGGGATTTCATGCTATTCCATATAAGGCTTCTCATATTCTCTGCTACTCCATACATTTCCATTGTTCTTATTATTCAAGAGTGTGGTATCATATCGTATGCTTTGCAGTAGTCAACCCATGCCATGCTCAGGTTTGTATCCCTTCTCTTGCAGTTCCTGATAATTAGATTATTAATTAAAAGCTGATCCTTCGCACCCCGGCTCCTTTCTCTTCAGTGGGTAGCAGCTCACTTTTTACCCAATATCTGTACAGTTCACCGGCCAAAGCAGCTGACATTAGTTTCTACATTAGCGGATGGCACGTTATTGGTCTAAAGTTGGATGCAACATTTCCCTTTTTAGGGTCCTTGGCACATAACAATGCCTTTCCCTTTGTCATCCACCTGAGTACTGTGCCTTCCTGCAAGCACTCATCTTGCTGTTGTGCTATCCTTTCATGGAGCCCTCTCGGGCTCTTCATCTAATGACCTTGGACCTCCATCCGGTCCTGGGCTCTTCCAATCTTGGATTCCACGCAGCCACTCCGCTTCATCATTTTCTTCTACAGGTTGGTCCCAAATCCCTCTCCAGAATGCCTTGCTTTCCTCTGCATCTGGTATCATTGTTATGGGTATTTGCCCATCTAGTTCCTGAAGCAGTTTCTTCTGATTTACTTCATCAAACAATCTGTTTTGCCTGAACTGTCTTTTTCTGTTAGCATATCTTTCCTGTTTTGCTTTGGTTGCTACTACTCTTTTATTTCAATTCTTCCAATATCACATCATAACCTTTATATCTCTTATTCTATCTGTTCTTTCCCAGCATTATTCTTATTCCTATTCTTTCGTTCTGCAATTCCTTTCTTCTCAATCTATCAACTTGTCCTAAATGTCTTTTTAACTTCTTTCTTGCTTTGTGTTTTAGAATTCATTTTCTAAATTTATTCTTTACGTCAAATAAAATAGATAGTTCCATAGCTCTTCATGGAGACGAATTGCTTGTTTATTGCTATAATCTTGTGATAAATATGTTGTGTGACAATTGTGTGATAAATATGTTGGAGATATGCATGTGTATGGTATGTATGTATGTATGTATGTATGTATGTATGTTGTATGTATGTATGTATGTGTGTGTATATATATATATATATATATATATATATATATATATATATATATATATATATATATATATATATATAGGGTAAGCAACAGGTTGCTTAGCCACATACCGAAAATTTAGAAATAGCAGTCACCAACCGCATATTTCTATTTTCTACAAATATAACTCCACATATAACATATATGTAACTCACATGTAAAAGTTCCTACCGATAATGGTTATATTTCTATACCGAAAAATACTAGGTAATAATTGCTGATTTTAAAATTAATAATTATTTACCCTTATATTATTAATATATAGATAGATAGGTAGGTAGATGGCAAGATATATATATATGTGTGTGTGTGTGTGTTGTGCGCGTGTGTGTGCGCGCGTGTGTGTGTGTATACACACACACACACATATATATGTATGTATACTCTTTACTCTCTTTACTCTTTTACTTGTTTCAGTCATTTGACTGCGGCCATGCTGCTGCACCGCCTTTAGTCGAGCAACTCAACCCTGGGACTTATTCTTTTGTAAGCCCAGTACTTATTCTATCGGTCTCTTTTGCCGAACCGCTAAGTGTCAGGGACGCAAACACACCAGCATCGGTTGTCAAGCAATGCTAGGGGGACAAACACAGACACAGAAACATACACGCACACACACATACATATATTATATATATATATATATATATACATATATACGACAGGCTTCTTTCAGTTTCCGTCTACCAAATCCACTCACAAGGCATTGGTCGGCCCGGGACTATATCAGAAGACACTTGCCCAAGATGCCACGCAGTGGGACTGAACCCAGAACCATGTGGTTGGTTAGCAAGCTACTTACCACACAGCCACTCCTGCGCCTGTATGCTTATTTCTTCATATACACGTATTATTGTTTCAGCGTGACTGCGATAGGAGTGATCAGGATGTTATCTTTTTCTAGTAAAGATATAATGATATCGGTGTTGAGTATATCTAATGCTGTTGCTATTGATGGTGATGTGGGTGGTATTTCCACGTGATAGCTCTCTGTTCTCTCCCCTTGTTTTCATTTCTGTTAACCGCCGTTTATCCTAATTTGTCATTATTTAGTTTCCATGTATCCGTCCACACCTACACGATATATTGAATTTTAAGTATGTGTGCGTGTGTGTGCTTTTTTCTACACATGTGTATATTATATGAATGGATGGATGTGATTAATTGATATATTTATATAAATATGTCTAAATGTATATACTGTATGTGTGACCGTCTGTGTATGTATATATATATGCGTGTGTGAGAGAGAGAGAAAGAAAGAGAGAGATAAATATAGATAGAAACACATGCAAAAATATAAACATATATGTAATATATATATACTTATACGTACATACGTAAATGTGTGTATATATATATATGTGTGTGTGTGTGTGTACATGTATGTATGTGTGTGTACATGCATTTATATATGTATATATATATATATATATATATATATATATATATATATATATATATATATATATATACACACACAGAGCGAGTGGGGAGAGAGAGTCAGACATCACACACACATGAATGTATGAATATAGATGTAATTTATGTTCTCACCATTATATAACACATCGCCTGCCCCAAGTGTTCTCCATCTGTGGTCTGCTATGTGCAATAGTGTAACCTTATACTGTTGTTGTTATAGTGCATATCCAACACATGGTCATAGCAATAAAGCAGTGTTTTCTTTTCCTTTTCTTATGATTTTTAAAAAAATTCTTATAGATGTGTGTGTGTGTGTGGTGTGTGTGTGTGTGTGTGTGTGTGTGTGTGTGTGTGTGTGTGTGTGTGCGTGAATGTATAAAAATCTACAGACTTAGATTACGACATATTTCCTTTCCTCATACCAAGCAAGACCACACCTTTCTACAATATCTTGCCCCTGCAAAAATCATTGATATGCTATCAAACCTTATTAGTTGAGCTTAGTTTTCTGTTTCCGTTTATTCCATTCAACGACATCTCTTAAGGATTTGAATCCTTTTTCTTGGCCTTTTGCAGCATTTCTCTTTTCTACTTTTTAGCTGAGAGCTTTTTGAGGACGAATTAAAATTGTTCACAGTGTCTTATTTGTTCAGGACTTCTCTCCTGATTTTAAATCTCTCGTAATGTCAACTTTGTCTTTCATTCATTTTGATTAGCTTTTTGCGCCGTTTGTCAACGGAATTGTTGATGCAACTTAGCTACCTTTTCTATGTTTGGACTGTTTCCAGAAGCAAGTATCTGGCCTCACGTATACTTACCACTTATTTACTTATGGATACACCACGAAGCATCCATGCAGCTGAAGGACCTACCTGATATTGATTAACTATAACTGTATAGAACTGTAGGCTATATTGGATAGATATAGTAATATGTGCACCATGCTCATCACAACACAAAACAAAAAAAATAAGATACAATGATCATGGCAGACATAATATAATCATCTTTCTACTCAAAGCAAAGTCGATGAAAAACAGCCGGCAATATCAGAGTCTTGTACTTCCTTATTCTATGTTTTACTTTTGAAAGTCATCCTCATGCTTTAATGTTAGACCTTATGAAGCGAGAATTAACGGATAAACGCGTCAAAAAATCAAATCCCAACGAGTATAGAAAATGAAAACACTTTGTATAATACAGTTTGTTATGGAACACCAAATACCTTGAAAAGAGAGGAATCGTCATGATTGGCTAGAGTGCATTTGATCTGTTTATTTAATCCGGCTAATCTGCATTTAAACATCAACAAAGAATTATTTCAAATTATATACTCGGGTTTTAGCTAAGTTATTTTTAATAAAATATTTTGTCAACAATCTGCTTAAATATTTCCAATGCTTATACCCGGTTCCTAAGGTGGTGTGCTCGAATTGTTAGCAAGCTGAACAAAATGCTTCACGGCATTTCGTCCATCTTTAAGTTTTAAGTTCAAATTCAGGTCTTAAGCCAGTAGTAGAAAAGAATAATATACCCGCCCCTGCTACATAAAATAAAATCCAAGTTGATATTAAATTTGACAAGGAAAGACAATCTATGATTGCAATGAATTGTTAAAGTACAAAGGAATAGAAGATACTCATAGGTTAATGATATTGCTATATGATATGTTTATCACTGTCTGCTAGGAGATGATGTTTTGTGGTGGTGGTGGTGGTGGCACTTTATGAATTTATTACTAGCACATATGTGTGACAGTGTATATACTTGCGTGTGCGTGTATAAGAACGTGTTCTGATGTGAATATGTGAGCTTGCAAGTATTTTGGAATTTGTAAGCGTATATGTATATGTTTATGTATATATATATATATATAATATATATATATATATATATATATTATATATATATATATATATATATATATATATTATATATATATATGAGACAGAAGACGTGTGTGTATGACAGGCCATTTACTTGATTCCACTTAAAATCAACTTTTCATCCGATTTCATTCATGCTTGGCACACACATCACTTATGTTCCACAGATGATTCTATACTCTTAAGATTTTTCACTTATGGAGTAATATGAAGTAACGGGAATTCTAGGTCAGAAGGTCAGAAAAACCTTGTAAGGTAACTATTGTGGACAAGGGAGGTAACTCTTTGCGAAGTAACATTCAGAAATGATTGTCGCCCAGTGGAAACGACGAAAACAAAGCCCGCCTACGCGGATGGATTCAGCCGTGTACAAAGACAACACAATCAGACACGTCTACACAGTTTACCCCTTGAACTCTGACTGCTTACATCTGCGGCTATTATTTCATGTCATTAATGGACCAACCTCCTTCGACGACTTTTGCACGGTAGACGACCACTTATGCGGCACTTTCGAAGACGCTTGCTCCAAAAGGGAACTTTTGGTTACAGAGCAATGTGATACTGCACATATGATAATGCACTCGAAGTGGCCTTTCTGTGTCGTCCTCTGAACAAGCTCCGACACCGTTTTGCAATAATGCTGGTTTTCCGCAACCTGACAGATGCACATTCACTTTGCAGCGAAATATCATGGCACATTGACTCTTTGTATTTATTCCAGACTCGCCAAATCACAAGTAGGGTTGACACTCCGTTGCCATTTACAACCGAAGGCTTCTTTTCTTGGAAGACTTAGTTATGGCAACTGGAGGTCAACGATTAGACGCTTATTCTCTCAACAGTCCAGACAGAAATGAAGACGTCTGTCCCAATCGCCTCATTCTCAGAGAAACATTCTATAACATCCACAAACTCAAACAATACATTGCTGACAACGAGCCGCTTCTGAATTCCGATCAAGCTGACGTATACAATTTCGTCCTCGGAAACATCAACACACGCACTGGCGGAATCATCTTCTTAAACGCACCCGTTGGGACTGGGAAAACATTCCTCCTGAATCTTCTTCTTGCGAAGTTGAAGCATAATGGTGACTTTGCTATTGCTGTTGCCTCCCCAGGAATAGCCTCGACTGTTCTCGACGGTGGACGCACAGCACACTCTACCTTCAAATTGCCTTTCAATGTAGCACATCAAGAAAACCTAACGTGCCACATAATACATTCCTCGGACGAAGCGACAATTTTGAATAAGTACAAACTCATTGTTTGGGATGAAGTAACTATGTCCTATAAATGTTCCCTACAAGCACTTCATACCACAATGAGAGACTTTAGAGCCAACAACAACATCCTTGAAGGTGCGACTCTACTTCTTGCAGGAGATTTTCGACAAACTATGCCTATTATACCCAAAGGTACACTCGGTGCTGAACTTAATGCCTGCTTTAAAAAAAATCTCTTCTTTGATTGCATGCCCATTGAAACAACTCACCATCAACATGAGGTCAATCCTGGTTTTGTGTATTCCGTTATAAGATTTGGGTAAACGGCAAAACAAATCATCAGAGATGTATTCACCTTGGCCAATGGTGGTAGTGTCAACGTATCTGTTGTCATCGGACGTAAATTTGACCATTGCCAATTTTAAGGAGCATTTCTGAAAACTGGGTTGTAGAATAATGGCCTATTCTACAACCCAGTTTTCAGAAATGCTCCTTAAAATTGGCAATGGTCAAATTTACGTCCGATGACAACAGATACGTTGACACTACCACCATTGGCCAAGGTGAATACATCTCTGATGATTTGTTTTGCCGTTTACCCAAATCTTATAACGGAATACACAAAACCAGGTTGGCTTCGCAACAGGGTTGTTCTTGCACCTACAAATGCAGCTGTCGAAACTCTTAACTACGACTTACTCAGTCAGCTTCCTTCTCAAGAACGTTGTTATAGATCAGTTGACAAGGTTACTGGCCTCGATCAGGTTACACACTTTCCAACAGAATTTCTCAACTCCCAAGATCCTCCAGGACTCCCTCCCCATGAACTTCACTTAAAAGTCGGTTGCCCTGTCATCCTCCTACGAAATCTAAATGCGCCCATACTATGCAATGGAACTCGCCTAGTGGTCAAACAAATGATGGACCACGTCATTGAAGCCCAAATTATCACGGGACACGGCAAAAACGATACCGTTTTCATTCCGAAAATTCCGCTAACCCCAACAGACTGCCCCTACCCTGTGCAGAGAATGCAGTTCCCTCTAAAACTCAGCTTCTCCATGACAATTAACAAAGCACAAGGTCAGTCGCTGAAAGTTGTCGGATTGGACCTTCGAATATCGTGATTTTCACATGGACAGTTCTACCTCGGTTGTTCCAGAACTGACCATCCAGGCAACTTATGCTCCTGAAGGAGGAACACAAAAATGTCATCTACAAAGCAGCCCTACAGTAGTTACTTCTCTAGTGCATTCTTCACGTCTTCGCCAAACTGTTGCCATTAGCAATCAGACTTCCTGCAAGCATTTCATTGATATTTTGCTCCATTTCCGTGATTGCTGTTAACAGTACATTGCCTTCAATGACCCTTCTTACTTCACGCACACTGTTCACACATAAGCATGCTCTGACATTTTTATATAGGCCATTATTCTATTTGTGTGTTTGCTATAAATGTTTGCTTTTCTTTATCACACATGACTTTCATTGAAAAAAGCTTCAACGCGGTTTTGTCAGGCATTACGAGAAAAATAAGTATATGATACAAAACACTTCAAGCAAAATATAGGATCTCTAATGCCTACTGCAATTGCGATCATATTTCATGGACTTTCATTTATTACTAACTGCCAAATTTGTATTCAAAAAATGTATTCAATCCCTAAGTTCCTTAATACCATCTCATAAACTACTAACGAAAATGGTAATAATACATTTTACGTTTATCAACGACTTCTAACTGCAGACTAATTCAACTTAAACCGTCCACAGGAGAACACCATTATAATAAATTACACCATCCAAAAGACGGGTGAATTTGCTAGTATATATATATATATATATATATATATATATATATATATATATATACTGTTGTGTCTGGGGAAAGTCATTTTCTTTTTTTTTTTTTGCTTTATAATCTAACACACTCACCGGTAAAACGAAATATATATATGTATATACATATTTCATTTTGGGATTTGGCTTGCAAGATTCTTTATATGAGTTCGTGTTTTGAAGCATATTCTGTTGTGTCTGGGGAGAGTAATTTTCTTTTTGTGCCTTATAATTTAACACACTCACCGTACGTGTATATGTGTGTATCTGTTATCTTTTAAATGATTCAGTCATTATACTGTGACCAGGCAGGGGCATCTCTCTTAAGAATATCAGCCGAACAAATGGACCCAGTACTTACTTGTTCAAAGCCTGGTTCTTGTTCTATCGGCCCCTTTTGCCGCAATGCTTGATTGCAGAGACATAAACTCACTAACAGAGGTTGTCAACCGGTGGTGGAGGAAAATACACAAACACACAAACACACACACACACACACACACACACACACACACACCACACACACACACACACACACACACATATATATATATATATATATATTGTTAGAATACGACCGTACGTGAGGAGTTTGGTGACATATTTCTCCACTTGTACAGCGCACGGCCGCATCCTAACATAACATATTGTTATAAGCCATATGTCATGTTTATATACAGTGCCAAAGTAAATGATTAAAGGACGCCAGAAACCGTTCTACTTTTATAAAGAGAAGATAGATTTTATTCACAGTGTACAAAGTGATTTGTGATTATTAGCGTAGTGTTGTGTCATGAATGCATGCTTATAATATATGTGTCTGTGTGTTCGTGTGTGCGACAAAAGTACAGAATAAGGTGCATGCGAATACAACAGAGCATAAGAAAAGTCTCAACAATTTGAGTTAAAATGGAGTTATTTTAGAATTATTTTACCAGTTCATATAGTACACGATAATGAGTTCTATAACAAGATTTGAGTCTCGGAGCGGAGATTAGTTGAATCACTTGTTGCGCATATTTTTCTCTTGATATAGATATTCTTTCAGATATATATACTGCAACTGTTTTTCCGTGGTGACGTTTTCACACTAACAGCATGAGTTGAATCTATATTTATCTTGTGTACAAGTTGAAATCTTCGTAGATAGAGACGATGCTGGTGATGACGTTCTGTCTGTCGCTGGTTTAGAATAGCGTCTTCATATTGTGGTTGACTTGGATGTCGTCTGCCTTTCGAACTGGAACATGGTTGAGTAAGCTTTGTGTGGTCTCCGACCAAGACCTTAAAAGATCTTAAGCCGAAAGACGGTGGTTGAGTAAGCTGTGTGGTCTTAGAAGGTTTTAAGCCGAAAGACGGTGAATCATGAAATAATCAGCCTATTTATGGAGTTAAGATGGCTCAAATAAAAGGTCCTATCCTAAAGCCGTGATTGGTCAGTTTACACACTGGCGCGAAATAAGTAGAGAGACAGACCGCGCTTAGATGCTAACCAATCAGATCAGTGGACACAACAAGGTTAAACTAGCCAAAAATGTTTGTAATCTCAAACGAGATCATTCCTAATGTTCTTCTCAAACAGTGAAGATAGCAATGAAGATAGCAATATTGCTACAATATATAACAAATAACAACAGAATCATTGGCAGAAGCTAACTAGGAATCATGAACTGGCACATAATGTTGATTCTTGGAATATTTTTTTTAACGCTTAATTCGTGTATATACACCTGATGAAAACGGTTTTTTTCGCACGATGTAATAACTCTATTGATCAATAAAATCAACTCGTTTGAAACTACTGGAGTGAATGAACCGATTTCTATCTGTTGCTGTTTGGTTGTTACCCACCTTACTCGGAAAGTGCAATTAGCGCCGATCTTGAGTCTATTAAGTGTAGGGCAACTGGTGCAGTGTGTTCCCAGGTGCAACCTTGGGATTCGTGTCATATTCAGTCGGATGATTGTGATCTTATATGCAACTGGAATAATATTAATCCGTCTGTATTTCGGAATCTACATATATGTTCCTCTAATTTTGAACCAAACTTTACTGTTTAGGTACCTGATCCACTCGAATCCTGAACTCATATATATATATATATATATATACAACACACACACACACACACATATATATAATATATATATATATATATATATATACATACATACATACATACATACATACATACATACATACATACATACATACATACATACATACACACACACACACATACATATATATATATCATAGTAATAAATGTGTAAGATATATGTGTGTGTAGTGAATAAAGTCGTATACGTATGTATGATAAATATATTGCTGCCATACTCTGTAAACTGACACCATTGTATATGGCTATCTCTACAAAATTACCCCGAGAACTATTCGACTAGTTTCGATCGATTATTACCGACTTGTCAAGTATAGCAAATGTATCTATTGTGCTGAGCAGTTCTTGTGTTCATTATACAATGGCCTTATTACAGTGTGCATATTTACAATAAATTGATACTTTGCGTATAAAGATAAATTTAGAATTCTTTTCCACACACTATGCACTCTCTGTACCATTTCCCTCCCTCAACCTCTCCGTTTTCCTCTCACTCAATATATGTATGTATGTATGTATGTATGTATGTATGTATGTATGTATGTATGTATGTATGTATGCATGCATGCATGCATGCATGTATGTATGTATGTATGTATTCATGTATGTATGCATGTATGTATGTATATACACGTGTGCATGTATGTCAGTATATATTTATATATGTGTGTGTATACATTTTTACATATGCATAAATAAGTATACATGTGGGCGCGTGTGTGTGTTTGTATTTGTGTTTTCACACACTCATACATGTGTGCGTGAGTGTATGCATATGTAACACATAGTCGCATACATTGAAACATTAAAGCACGTAATGCCCACACACAGACAGATAGACACACACACACATACACACACACGCACAGATATAGACAGACAGACAGACACACAGGCAGACAGACACGCAGATGATGGATAGATAGATAGAGAGAGAGAGAGAGAGAGAGAGATAGATAGATAGATAGATAGATAGATAGATAGATAGATAGATAGATAGATAGATAGATAGAAGATAGATAGATAGATAGATGATAGAGATAGATAGGTAGATAGATAGATAGATAGATAGATAGATAGATAGATAGAAAGATAGGTAGATAGATAGATAGATAGATAGATAGATAGATAGATAGATAGAAAGATAGGTAGATAGATAGATAGATAGATAGATAGATAGATAGATAGATATGTTTCTTTATTAGCCACACAGGGCTGCACACAGATAGAACAAATTACAAGGTAGAGCTTTTCTTTTGAAGGTTTAAAAAAAAAAAAAAAAAAAAAGGAAGGGGGAGTTTCGATCAAAAGGGATCGTAAAAGGAGAGAAAGAGGACAAAAGAAAGGGGGTGTTAAAAAAAAAAAAAAAAAAAAAAAAAAAGGGGGAGAGGAAAAAAAATTGATCAATAGGGATCGTTATCACAGAAATGTCAATATGAAGTGTAAAGGGGAGGACAGGTGAGGTTTACCCGTGGAAAGAAAAGCCTACGGAAAAGACCACGGTAACCTCGGTCAATGAAGTCACATTTTATATTTCTTTTTTTTTTTTTTTTTTTGCAAATAAGCAACTCTCTGTTTTCGATTTCTGGGTTCATAGGACTATGCTCAAGGTCGCTTCGTCATTCATACGTGCCATTCTTGCTACATTCACCCATCTTTTTTTAAAACATTCGCTAGACAAAACTTGCCTCTCTACTCTCACTTTCCTTTCAAGTGGTACTTGAAGAAGTTGATGAGAGATTGACCAGAGAGGAAAGTGTGTTGTCTCCAATCCTTTCAGACGCGTCCACCAGATACATTCTTTCGCCATAGCCACAAGGATGATGAAAATAGCTCTTCCTTCCCGTTTGAAGGAAGGAGGCGTGACAATATTGACGATAGACTCAGCTGATAAACCGACTCGTCCAACACGTGACAGCAGTTGTTCGACATAAGCCCACAGGTCGGAAATTGTTGGACACTGAACGAGTGCGTGCAGAACGGTTTCGTCGCTCTGACCGCATCTCGGGCAGGTCGGCCCCGTGTTCTCGAGCCGTGTCTGTAGAGCTTATCCCGAACGGGTAGCGCTTCTCGGTAGCACTGCCAGGCCAGGGATCTCTGGAAGTTGTCCATGGGCCCTGGCCCGAAAGTCGTCCCGAACAGGCGGGTCAGGTACTCTTCGTCGACGTCCAGGTTCGCCCCGAGCTCGTCGTCGTACCTCCCCTCCACTAAACCCCTATAGAATGCTTTGAAGTCACTTAAGGTCGACCCAGGACGGCAGAGTTGCTTGAGAGCAACGCGACACTCGCGGTGCCATTCGCCCTTCCTCGGCCTCTTTTTGATCCACGACTGCAGTTCGGTCATGGAGACGAGCTGCGGGAAAGCGTGCCTCACAAACGGCGACCACACCTGTTCACCGTCGTCTACATAGAGCCAGAGATGTCGCAGTCTCAGCGCGTGTCTGCGCATCATCAACCACGGCATGCCCAGCCCTCCTTTTAACGGGTGTTGACAGCAAATGGATCGCCTGACCATCGGGACGCATCCTTTCCACAAGAAGCGAAAGAGGATGCGTTGTAGTTTGGTGATGGTAGGGTCGGGACAAGGTACGACGGTCAGGCGGTAGTAGATGACGGACGCGATGTACGTGTTCGCCACCTCCGCTCGACCTTTTAGGGACAGTTTCCTCTCGGCCCATTGCCGGGCGAGAGAGTGACCACCCTACTCGTTATCTCGTTCCAGTTCTTCTCCACTTGGAGGTCCGGACCAAACCAGACCCCGAGCAACTCAACCGGGCCGTCGGTCCAGCGTCCCACGACGGAGGCGCTGGTGGACGGCATGGGCTTGCTTCTCCAGGTGCCTAGTCGCAAGCCCACTGACTTTTCCCGGTTGATTTTCGCTCCTGTCACCGCTTCGTAGTTTTTCAGTGTCTCGCCGACCAGCTCGATGTGCTCGTGGCTAGACACTATGACGGTGACGTCGTCCGCGTATGCAGACACGCTCGTCCCGCATCCCAATTCTCGCGGGATGCCCCTTAGAGTCGCCAGCTTCCGCAGTAGTGGCTCAAGAGTCAATACGTATAGAAGCGCCGAGAGGGGGCATCCCTGACGGACCGAACGTGCAATGTCGAAAGGTCTCGATAGATGTCCATTTACGCGAATTACCGAACGGATGCCTCTGTACAAGGCAGCTATCCAGCCGCGGAAGACGGGACCGAAACCAGCCGCTCTCAGGACTGCCTCCAAGTATCGATGGTCTACCCTATCAAAGGCTTTCGATTGATCCAAGTTGATCAGGGCCCCACCCATGCCAGGTTCGTTAACTACCCTGTCTATGATGTAACGCATCAGATGGAGGTTGTCATGGATGGTCCGGCCTGGCACGGCGCATGTTTGCGCCTTGTCGACCAGTTTCTCGATGACAAGCGCCAACCTCTTGGCTAGCACCTTGGCCAAAATTTTCAAGTCTGCATTAAGCAGAGTGGTGGGCCTAAAGTTATCTATTACATTTCCCTTGTTTAGATCTTTCTTCAGCAGTGTTACGGCTCCTCGGCTCACAAAACCAGGAATGCTCCCGTTTTGCTGCCAGTTGCAGTACACCGCCGCCAAGAGATCTCCAAACAAGTCTGGCATACAATTGTAAAGCTCGTAGGGTAGACCATCCAAACCCGGTGATTTGTCCTCGAGCATTCTGCCATCGCTTCCCGCACTTCCGCCGCCGTGATGGCACCTTCGCAGCACCCTGCCCTTCTTGTCGAGAGTCGTGGTAGGCTATGTAGGTAGGCACTGAAGTCCACCCTACGTTCTTGCCCTCCACTCGTTCCGAACAGTCGGGCAAAATGCTGCTGAAAGGCCTCACACATTTTACTTTGCTCGAGCAATTCGCGCCCCTGTTCATCTACCAGTGACCGAATGGTGGCTTTGTTGCCCTGTTGCGCCTCTGCACCCGGGCCTCTCTCGCGGCTCCAACACCTTCGTTCCTTAGAGCACGCATCCTAGCTCTGACAGCACATCCTTCGTGTTTGGCGTTGAAGTGTTGGTCGAGGGCCAACCTCGCCGCCAAAACGTCGGATGCGATGCCGCTTCTAATTGCCTCTTCTAGCTTCTTAACTAGCTCACCCTCTACTCTATTTCTATCTATGGCTAGTGCTTTGCTGTGTACCTAATCGCTTCTGCTTTTACTGCTCTCTTGAGGGCAAACCACCATTGTTGTTGATGATGGCTCCCGTCAAAGCCCTCTTACTAGTGTGCTAATCCGAGGTAGATAGATAGATAGATAGATAGATAGATAGATAGATAGATAGATAGATAGATAGATAGATAGAAGATAGATAGATAGAAAGATAGGTAGATAGATAGATAGATAGATAGATAGATAGATAGGTAGATAGATAGATAGATAGATAGATAGATAGATAG
>NW_021835958.1:122500-170000 GCF_006345805.1 Octopus sinensis | reverse complement strand
AGAAAGAGGAGAGAGGAAGAGAGATAGAGAGAGAGAGAGAGCGTGACTGTGCACATTTTTACAATACGCTTTCCTTGTTTGTATGTTTTTTTGTTTTTTGTTTGTTTTTTCTTTTTGTTCTATGGGAGGTGGAGCTGTGTGTCTAACAGCAAGGGGGATTTTCCTTTTCATGAATACATATCAGAAATTTTGTTTGTAGAACCGAATCAGCCATAGAGTTGCTAGTTCGAACCTTACCATCACAGCTTAGCGCTCAAAATCTTAGTCCACCTAAGTCTGAATTCCTGCTGTTGTGTCTCCTTGCATCTCAGATCAGCTCTGATGACGCATTTCATAATCAAAGCATTCCAGTCATGATCATCTTGTCTTTTATTGTCTTTGATTAAGACTTACTGTGTGGAGGGTCATAGACACTAAGGTGTGGTTTGAAAGGAATTTAGCTTCTCATTCTAGTATGTAAATGAGATTATAGAGAGGCTTATTCATTGGTTCACGCACGACTCGACAATGTCTTGAGAGTGAATATGGCAGATGGAAACTGTGTGGAAGCCTGTCGTATATATGAATGCGTGTGTATGTATATGTGTATGAATATACTCTCTCTCTCTCTCTCTCGATTTCTCTCTCCCTCCCCTATCTTTCTCCCCTCTCTCTCCCACACTTTCTCTCCCCTCTCTCTCTATCGTTCCCCCTCTCTCTCTCTCTCTCTGTATGGGTATCTTTGTGCTTCTCCCCAGACTGCTTGATAACACAACTGATGATTGTTTATGTTCCCGTAACTTAGCGGTTCGATAAAATATTTCGATAGCATAATTAATGAATTTTTAAAAATATGTTCAGAGATCGATTTGTTCGACTAACACCTTCCAGGTGGTGTCCCAGTAAGGCCGCAATCCAATTACGAAATGAGTAAAAGAAAAAAAATAATAATAAAGGAATTATGGCCCTGTAGACGTGCAATGACGAAATGGATGTTGCCTTGGCTATTCAAACACAAAAGAAAGAAGGAAAACATTCGCCTTCAATCACAAGATTGGCGTTTTGCTTATATTTCGGTCGTAATACCAATTCTGCTTCGTTGTAGCTGATATAAATAGATACCAGATCAAGACTAGTAAGGTTCTTAGCTTTGGTAGGGAAGGGAGAGTCTTGAAGATGACCCACCATCTGGACGTCCTGCAACTGTCAAGCAAAACATTGATCTAGTTCACCACATGTTGATGGATGACAGGCGATTGACTATAAATCAATCAGACAATTAGCATATCTCGTGAAAGAGTTGAGAATATTCTGCACAATGAACTTCTCATGAGGTAGGTTTCTGCTCAGGGGTTGCCATGTCTTCTGACATCTGATCAAGAGCGCACCAGGCTGATCATATCACTGGAAAACCTGACATTGTTTGAAGCAGATCTAGCTGGTTTCTATGAGTGCTTCCTACGACAGAATGAGACAATCGATGCAGTGGAAACATCCCTCCTCACCTGCTCCAACGAAGACCAAGGTCATCCTCCCTATTCTCCCGATTTAGCCTCATCTATCATTTCTTCATGGTAAAGCATTTGATAGGAACCAGTATCACAGTGAAGATGACGTCATATCTGCTGGTGATGAATGTTTTGACCCGCAGGATGAAAGATTTTTCACCAAAGAAATCCAGGCACTGCAACACCGATTAATGAGGCGTGTGGGCCACAAGGGGACTATGTTGAAAAATAACTTCATTTGGTCACATTCCATGAGAATATTTTGGTCAGCCTATGAACTTTTCAGCCGATCCTCGTATTTTCACTGTTATTATTTAACACCAGGTTTCACTTTCGCTGTTATTGTTGGCTTTTCTTTTCATTGTATAGCCCCAGGTCAGCTTAGTAAGACTAGCTACATGATCAAAGGCATTCAAAGCTGTGATCATTCCGCCATTTTCTAATGTACAGTGAATCAATGACTACAAACAAAGTGTTCTCTTCTAAGACGATGGGATATGATTTGAGGGAGATTTGGTTGCAATTTCTAGCAGTTTAAACGAGCGTGCAGAGGGCGCCTCTTTGGTTCAGGTGCAGACTTTTCATGCTTTGTAAGTCGTATTCTTATGCTACTGAATATAATGAAGAGTAATATAGTAATATGTAATTATTTTGTTTGTTTATTTATTGATTAAATTGCCATTTTAGTTGACTGAAGCCAAAGTTCTTGGTAGTTGGTACACAATCGGGGTAGTTTTGCAGCTGGTTTCAAGGGTGATGGAAGGATCTGGTTGCAATTTCATAGTGCATTAGGCTATGTCTATATTTGTAGAAATATGGGCTAGCCATGAAGGCTTAAGGGTATAAAAAGATGTACCCTTGCGGCTCTTTATTCGGTATTCGGGAAAGCCCTTTCATAATATACCATAGAGTTTGAAGGGTAATGTGTGTGTGTGTGTGTGTGTGTGTGTGTGTGTCTGCGTGCGTGTGTCAAAAAACAAATGCAAGAAAGTATTTTGAGAACTTTATCAAAGGTCAAATATAAGAAAATATTTTCGTTTTTTGGCCAAAATACGCTACCGGTTTCAATCACTAAAAAAGTTGATTTAGTCAAGCTAAATGAAACACATGAACAAAATAAGAATAAACATAAACAAAAACAAATTACACGAACGTATATAAACAGAAGATACAAATATTACAGGCATTTCCCCACCACACACACACACTAACTAAACATAGACGCACATAGAGATATACGCATGCGCAAATGAAGACACATACAATAGAAATACAAAATGGCTGACCGTTAGTAAGGAGAGACACACAAATAAGAAAGAAGAAAGCAAAGGACCACTGATGCGGTCACAGGAGTGTGACGAAGGAACTCTGGCCGAAATAAGTTTAAGTTTAATGCAAAAATAAATAACACTGAAGCAAAGTAACACCAAATATATAGTGCGTGTGTTTTTATTGGCTAAACTGGCAAAATGACCATTCCGAAATACAACAATATATATATATATATATATATATATATATATATATATATATATATATATATATATATAGGCGTAGAAGTGGCTGTGTGATAAGTAGCTTGCTTACGAACCACATGGTTCCGGGTTCAGTTCTACTGCGTGGCACCTTGGGCAAGTGCCTTCTACTATAGCCCCGGGCCGACCAAAGCCTTGTGAGTGGATTTGGTAGACGGAAACTGAAAGAAGCCTGTCGTATATATGTATTATATATGTTTATATGTATGTGTGTATATGTTGTGTGTCTGTGTTTGTCCCCCTAGCATTGCTTGACAACCGATGCTGGTGTGTTTACGTCCCCGTCACTTAGCGGTTCGGCAAAAGAGATAGAATAAGAATAAGTACTGGGCTTACAAAAGAATAAGTCCTGGGGTCGAGTTGCTCGACTAAAGGCGATGCTCCAGCATGGCCGCAGTCAAATAACTGAAACAAGTAGGGTTCCTCCATCTGTGGCGATGACAGGCATTGCTCACCCAGTCGGTCTCCTGCTTATCACAGGACACAATCCTTAAATCGCCCACGCATTCCACTCTTCTTTCTCCACGCGACTTATGTTATCCAAGAGAAAAGCAAACGCCGATACAGTTTGGCACCAGTGATGTCGCAACTCATTTCTACAGCTAACCAAACTGGAGTAACGTGAAATGAATACATACATACATAAATCTCTCTATATATAAACGGCAGTTTGTCTGTGTGTGTTTCTGTGTGTCTGTTAGGTTGTACCCTCACCCTGACCACGGCTTTCAACCGATTCTGATGAAACTTGACACACACATAGCCCAATGTCATAATTCAAAACTAACGCAGCGAAAATTTTAAAAAGTTCCCCAGTTCTGAAGAAAATCGATAAATTCGACATGGGGTCGAGAATCAGAAACACAAACCACAGACTGTCTAGGGGACGCAACTCGACCTTTTTAACTAAAAAAAAATTACCATCATTTTTTTTCCATTTTTTGGCTATAACTCTCTAAAAATGTTTTATAGTTATTTCCCTTACAAACCCGAGCAATGCCGGGCGATACTGCTAGTACATAATACATGCATACAAAAATATTGTTGGAGCAAACGGGAGAAAAGATACTCAATGCTTGTTATAGAATATATTCCTGAACTTTCTTCCTGCTAATGCCGTTTATGCCGCTCCTGAAAGTTTCTGCGTCTTGCGATTTTTCTTCGGTCAGCGAAGTATGTTGTAAAACAGAAAATATTGATATACAATTGAAATTCACAACGGTGTTCAAACATAGCTAACCTCATTGGTTAACCCAAATCATACGTGGTTTGTGCATAAATCAGGTTTAGAAATCAATATCAAGCTATACAATAGTAGGCTTAATTTACCGTTACAAGTAAAGCAGTAATTAAAAGACGTAATTGTATCCCAAACTCTGATTGTTATGAACCAATATGCACATTTGTAAGTGCGTTAGATTAAAATAGCATTACGTATAATATGTGTAATGTATACAAGGCGGCGAGCTGGCTGAAACGCTAGCGCACCGGGTGAAATGCTTAGTGGTATTTCGTCTGTCTTATGTTCTGAGTTCAAATTCCGCCGAAGTCGATTTTGCCTTTCATCCTTTCGGGGTCGATAAATTAAGTACCAGTTACGCACTGAGGTCGATGTAATCGACTTAATGCCTATGTCTGTCCTTGTTTGTCCCCTCTGTGTTTAGCCCCTTGTGGGTAATAAAGAAATAGGTATTTCGTCTGTCTTTACGTTCTGAGTTCAAATTCCGCCGAGGTCGACTTTGCCTTTCATCCTCTCAGGGTCAATAAATTAAGTACCAGTTGCGTACTGGGGTCGATCTAATCGACTGGCCCCCCTCCCCAAAAATTTCTGGCCTTGTGCCTAGAGTAGAAAAGAATATTTGTAATACATATAAAAACATGGAACTCGCTGACAAAAATTCCTAAGATTAATACCAATCACGAGATCTTCCTTGACCAATCAAAACGTATCCAAAATAGATACTAATTGAGACCACATATAAGGCAATAGTCGACCTGGGACTTTAATAGAAGACACTTGTCCAAGGTGCTGCGCAGTGGGACTGAACCCGAAATCAATAGTTGCAAACCACACAATCATGTCAGCGCCTACTCACACACACACACACTCTTTCTCTCTCTCTTTCTCTTTCTCTCTCTCTCTTCTCTCTCTCTCTTTCTCTCTCTCTTTCTCTCTCTCTCTCTCTCTCGCACAGTCTCTCTCTCCCTCACATACATACATACATACATACGCAGATAGTAAGTTTGTGTGTGTATACATCTAAGCTCATGACTCCCTATGTACGTACACACATAATGAAATACACTCGGTAATAAACAGGACCACCTGCATGAGAGGTCGTTTAGCTAAACGAATTAGAATATAAGATAAAGCGATAACCGCCATATGACAATCCGTTAACCAACCTCTTTATCTCACATATTTTTTACTTTCTTCCTACACTCGTCACCTGAGGAGCTCTCTTCCTAGTCAAATATTTACGCAAGAGCCTCATATATCTACAAGGAAGAGAATGTTTATCAATAAATTAAAAAATATATTTCGAATATCTTTGATGTTAGAAACCTGTCTCTTATTATCGGCCATATTACCTCTTCTTTCGTTCATGAATGAAATTATAAAAATAAAACAGAGCTAGCTTAACTAAACTTGTCAACAAAGCTGACGATTAACTGGTTTCTCACCGAATAACATACTTAAATCTACTTGTTTAAGGTTTAATATATAACTGACAACGTGGTAGTGACGGTCGTCTGTTGTTGTGCTTTCTTGACCTTTGGCCATCTTTATTATCATTATTTGATTTTCAGCAGAAACAGTTTAACTAGGGATTACATGCTTTGCTGTATTTGATTATCATCTCTAGTCGCCCTGAGTTCAATTCCCTGCAACGTCTCCCCTTCTTCTTCTTCTTCTTCTTCTTCTTCTTCTTTTCTTCTTCTTCTTCTTCTTCTTCTTCTTCTTTCTTCTTCTTCTTCTTCTTCTTCTCTTCTTCTTCTTCCTCTTCTTCTTCTTCTTCTTTCTTCTTCTTCTTCTTCTTCTTCTTCTTCTTCTTCTTCTTCTTCTTCTTCTTCTTCTTTGTCAGAAACCGATGGTGGTTGTCCCTGAAAAGGCTGATTAGATCAAAATCAATAGGGTTTAACAAAGAGTTAGTGATAGAGAAATTTAGAATAAACGAAGATGTAGTTAGGAATCTAGAAGAGGAACTTAAGAAAGGCAACGTGACCGACGCGCAGGCAGTGAGATTGATTTCGACAAATTTTCAACGCGATGCACTAAGGTTGCTCCGTCAGAGCTAGGATGCGTACAATAAGAGATGAAGGAAAGAAAACCATTCTACTGGCCAAGGTGGAAGAGTTACAAAGTGCAACAAAATCGCAATACGGTCTTTCGTGCTGATGTTGAAAGCGGATACTGGCAGCTTTTCCGCGGAATTTCGCTAAAATATTCTGGCTTGGTGGCGTGTCGGGGATGGAGGTGAGGGCTTGCTGTGGGTCTAGACTGTGGGTGCAGATTTCTGCAATAACAGCTGATGAAATGCGGGAAGTGTTAGCTGCCGACATGGAGGAGAAATCACTGTGGCAGGGTGCTCTGACTTGCAAGCTTTATATTCCTACTCTTAACTTTCTGCAGGTGTCTTCTGTAACTGGTTGCAGAACAGGAGAAATCTCAGCAAGCCGTGTGTAAATAAGAGCCCGAACAAGAGATGGCTGCACGGACATGATTTTAGATCCGTAACTCTGTTAAACGTAATGTTCCAGATTTGGGTCAAGATGTTTGCCAAGAGGTTGGTGCTTGTTATTGGTGGTCTTGTCGGTGATACGCAAACCTGTGCCATTCAGACAGGTCTATCCATGACAATCTCCACCTTATGCAACACATCAAACAATTGACAAGGAACCTGGTATAGATGGGGCCATAAATTGTTGCAATGTACATCGACAATTATTTGTGGAAACCATTCAGTCTCCCCTTCTATAAGTATTAACCCAAGCGCCAATACTACAGAAGTTGATGTTTCGAGAGCCATCCCACATGAATTAAGATTGGGACGATCATGTTTTTATATGTGGATGGCATCATCATAATCATGTCGCGTACCAAACACATCATGGTCACTGGCACTACTCTAGGGAATTTGAAGCAGTGTTTGGAGCAAAAATAACCCAGAAAATTCATTAGGCCTATATCTCCATATCTGGAGATGCAGGTCCATATCGTCCAACACCGTCGTGCAGCGCTGGAAGAGCAGAGCGATTACATTACAACCAGGGTGGTGGGAGTAATTTGCCTATTCGAGATAAACTCTAAAAGCACAGAAAAACCCTCAACAGGGCCTGCTCGAGATGCGCGCTGAGTGACAAACCGACCTGCACACACACACACACACACACACACACACACACACACACACACACACACACACTCACACACACACACACACACACACACTCACACACACACACACACACACACACACACACACCATACACACACACACGTTCACTACCCGAAAATTTTTGAATTGTGGAGTAATTTCGAAAACTTGTAAAGATATTATGGAGTTATGTAGAACGTTATAAAGATATTCCTGCCACCCTACTTTGAGTGGGGAGAATAGGCAATCATTATCTGTCTGGTGGGCTTATTGAGAATGGTAATGTGGTGGACCGGATTGAAAGCGGTGTCGATAAAATAAGTACCAGTTGAACATTGGGGTCGATGTAATCGATTTCCGCTTCCACCGAAATTGCTGGCTTTGTCCCAAAGTTTGAGATGGTTATTAATTTTGAAGACGTCACGCAGTATTCAATATCGTGATGTTTTACATTGAAGATATTCTGTCTACTTCTAAAGTGTCCAGATTGGGTGGTATTGAACCCAATACTCCGACAACAGGGGCAAACTTTATGTTTGACTTTTGAAGATGTCACATCTCAGTGATCTCAATTCTCAGGTCTCCATATTGATCAATTTTTCATATGTTGATCTCCTGGCACTGCCACGTTCATTATTAGGCATTCTTGTTTGTCCCTCCCAAAGGTTACTATATCCGGCCTTCACCTTAAGGTGGAGGACACTATGCTTAGTCATCATCTTTCGGGTAGTGCGGTTGAGTTGGTTGATCTCTGCTCGTATACATCTCAGAATGGATGTACTATAGCGGACTACAGCAACAGCCCATATGTTGATGGCGGCCACAAGGTTTCTTGCGTTGAGTTTTGACTTCAAGAGAAATTTGAGCCACTTCAAATATGCAGTGGTGATCTTGCTCTTCATTTCTCTGAGCAAGATATTGTCCAGCTCCAGGATCTCAAGATGTTTGTACCCCATCATTCGGGTTTCCCATTCGTTCTCCTTTTGGCAATTCTATGCCCCTACGATCTGCTCTTTTCCCCCATTTCAAAGTGAGCAGTGCACACTCTGAGATCCCGAATTCCATCCCTATATCCTTGTTGCACATCAGCACAGTCTCAACCAGCCTCTCCATTTTGGGCTCTGTTTTAAGAGTTTAAGACAAGCGATGGGCTTTGCTCTGCTCTCATGTCAATTCCGATTTCTCTGACTTATTTCTCGAACTTGGTTGTTAGTGTTCCGAGTGCCCCTACAGCTACTGGAATGACAGACACACTCCTTATAGTCCACATTCTTGCAATTTCGTCTTTTAGTAATTTTACTTTTCAATCTTTTCTACTTCTTTGTCATTTATGTGTGCATCTCCTGGCATTGCAATATCTAGAATCTTGATTTCCTTTTTTCCTCTATATACTACAACAATATCTGGTCTCTGAGCCTCGATTAGGAAGTCACATTGGATTGTAAAATCCCACAGTAACTCACATTCCTTGTTCTCGGTGACTCCTTCTGGTTCATGTTCGTACCATTTCTGCGCTCTGTTCAGGCCATACTTTACACATAACCTCCAACTGGACGAACTTAGCCACGTTATCATGCATCCTTTTGTAGTATATTTGGGCCAACTTGCTCACACTATGTGAGATTGCTTCCTTTCTACTGCCACACATCCTACAAAGGGGTGATTCGCTACACTTATCTATTTAGAACTTAGTGTAATTAGTCCTCAGAACTTGTTCCTGGGCGCTGCATATCAATGCCTCATTGAATCCTTTCAGATCACTTTTTCTTAGCAATCTCCAAGTGTTGATCTTGTCGTTTCCTTCGATTTCTCTAAGAGTTTTGCCCATGCATTGGTTTCGTTTGTCAGTTGTTTACTCTTTCTTCTTCAGCTTGTTTCTTAAATATTTGTGTGTGTATCACATTTCGTTAGGAATTATGTTGTTAATTCAAACAGTGGCAAGCAAGAATTCACTCTGCTATTTCATGTACCATCTTAGACTGTTCTTCTCATTGACAACAAAGATCTTGCATCCTAAGGAAACAGCCCATATATTCATTGTCCTGATTTTGTCTTTTTCATTGTTTCCTTCCCATAATTAACTTGGTTCTTCTCAAACATTCTTGCATAAAGCTTTCCCTTTTTTTTTTCTCTTCTTCTTTCAAATTTGCTTCCATTTCTTGCCGAGTGTCTTCCCGACTCCTAGGGCAAAGAAACTCATAGTATACATTGGTAGGCCATTAAACTAAACTCAATAGTTCGTTCATTTTTTTTTTTTAAAGTTAAATTAAAATACATGGGTAGTAATAGTTCTCACAGCGACAATGCTCTTCTCAATACGTGTGATGTACCAGTTAAGACAATCTTTTGCACTTCTTGCAGGGATGGTAAGCCAGGGATCATTCTCATATAATTTTCGGTTCCCTTCTTGATCATTCCTAGTGCTCCTACGATCACTGGTATTGTAACCGCCTTGAGATGCCACATTTTCTCAATTTCAATGAGCAGGTCTTTATATTTTCTGAGCTTGTCAAACTCTTTCGCCGAGATATTATGATCACAGGGGATGCTCATGTCAATCAATAAGCAAACTTTATTGTTTTTGTCTTTCACAACAATATCTGGTTTATTGGCTTTGATGGTTCGGTCTGTATGTACTGGAAAGTCCCACAGAATCGTTACACTTTCTCCTTCAGTTACAGCTTCAGGGTGATGATTATACCACTTGTCGGCAGTTTTGATATTGTAATGCCGACTTATTAGCTAGTGTAGATATTGGCCAACTCTGTCATGTCTTAATTTTTCGCCAATTCATATTTCAAGATCATTATACTTGCTCAGTTTTTGGTAGGTCTTGACAGATATATTTATATTGATTGGGACAGTCATACAAATGAGGACGCATGATTTTTGTCTGAAGTCTTTCAATATAATGTCTGGCCTGTTCGCATCTATCATTCTGTTGGCTTGAATGGCGAAGTTCCAGAGGAGTGACATGTGATCATTTTCAAGCACTGGAGGTGGTTTGTGTTCCCACTAGTTTTTATCATGGGGCAGGTCCAGGCTTTTGCAAATTACCAAGTGAATATATTGTGCTACTCTATCATGGCTGTGGAGATACTCTGTAGGCGCAAGAACATGATCAATGGTTTCATTTTGTTGTTGAAATACATGACATGTTGGGCAGCTGCCGTTTTTTAATATGTTGACCTGGTAATTTCTTGTAGGTAGGCATTGATCTTGAGCTGCTATGATAAACCCTTCTGTTTCAAATTACATCAGAGTTTTTCAGGTAGGTTACTAGGTCAATTGTGGCAATCTTCATTGTTAATTCTAGTTGTAAAAGTCCACGGCCACTCTCTTTTCTTGGCAGATAAAGTCATTCTATATCTGCCTTAGAGTAGTGCATTCTATGCATTGTCAACAATTTTCGCATTTTTCTGCCAAGATTACATATTTCAGTAATTGGCCAGTTAATGGTATTGAAACTGTAAGTCACGACTGGTATGGCTAAAGTATTGATCGCTTCGATCCTGTTTCTTGCATTCAGCTCTGTCTTGAGTATTGCCCTTACCCTGCGATAACATTCTCTTCTGATCCTTTCCCTCATCACTGAATCACTGATTCCGTCCCCTCAAGTACCCCCCTAGGTATTTGTAGCCTTCCGCTTGTTCTAATTCCTTTATGACTTTCTGTTGGTCAAGGTTAACATTGGATTTTTCTGTCATTTTTCTATTGATAAAGGTAGCTTTTGCACATTTATCAAGGTCAAATTGCATCCTGATGTCATCACTGAATTGTTTAACAATTGCTAATAAGCCCTGTAGTTGTTGGTCATTTGTTGCAAAGAGCTTTAAATCATCCATGTAAATGAGATGATTCATATTTTTACCAAACATTTTATAACCGTATTGTGCATCATTGAGCAATTTCGGGATAGGTATTAAGGCTAGACAAAAGAGAAGCGGTGACAGACAGTCACCTTGGAAAATGACACGTGGAATTTTTAATTCTCCAGCATTTAGAGATTCATTGTCACTGTTCAAAGCCTGTGTGGTTCTCCATGATCTCATGCTTACAGACAAAACGTTTCGCAATGTAGGAGCTATTTTATGCATTTCCAGACATTTCTTAATCCAGCTATGTGGTAGACTATCAAAAGCATTTTTATAGTCAACCCAGGGTATTGACAAGTTTTTGTGTCATTTGTGACACTATTCTAAGATCATTTTATTGATGAGTTGCTGAACCATAGGACCCACGTTTACATCCTTTTTACTCATTATGGAAAGTCAGACCTAAGTAGCTGAATTTGGTTTTGAATACGCTGTTACCAAGGAGACTTTTTGTGGGAATGTTGTCGTTTTCTAATCTTTTCACCACATAGAATCGTTGTGATGTTCGCGGATGCATCGTACATGTGATTCAGATCTGTAATATCAGCATCATTAGCTGAAATTATATCCTTAAGTGCAAGGCGGATTTTACCAATTATTTTCAGGTTTTGACTAGAATTGCGAACTTTTGGGAGAGTGTTGCGTTCATTCATACTGGTTCTTTAATTTAGTTCTGTTGGGTCAATTTCTGTGTGACTTTCTTCATCTATTTGATTTTCATCTGCCTTAGTGTTTATGGTTGGTTCAGACAGTATTTCACTTTGATTATCAGTTACATTAACTCCTTCAATCATTACTGCGTTTTTATCAGCCCTAGGCTGGTCTATAATCATTTCCTCTGTAGTGTCTTCTTTAGCTCCAGCTTCGTTCCTTTTATCCCTTACTGCTTGTTTAATTTGGTCAGTCTCTACTTCAGTTTGTAATTTCTTTTTCATAATGTTTCTTCTGACTTTGGCCCACAAGTCGCTATCGGGTGTAACAGTGTCACCATCATTGGCTTAAGTTTCATTCTCACCGTTATCCACAATATTTTGTTTTTTCATTGTTACTCATATGAGGTAGCGATTATCAGGTTGCGCAATTACCAGTGTTTTTCTTGTGACACCATCACTAGATATATCATTATGAGCCCATAAGGAGACTCCACTCGTTTCCTTTCATTATAATTATTTTTATCATCACTGATATCACTGGTATTATTGTTTTTATGTGTAGTAATAGCAGTGGTTGCAGCAACAGCAACATTAGCAGGGGTGGGGTAGTGGTAAGGGTAGTATTTGGGCCCTAGATTCCTGTGCTATCATACTAGTAGTAGTTGTAGTATTATTGTAGTATTAGTAGTATTTAGTATCAACAGCGGCATCATATTATTATTATTATTATTATTATTATTATTATTATTATTATTATTATTATTATTATTGAGTGAGAGAGCAGTGCATGCCATCAAAGTGACACTGGGGTACAAATATACGAAGCCCAGTATACCCATCATGACTACCCGTCTGATAAGGATATACCAGGTACATGCATCACAACCATATGTGCGTGACATGGTGATCTCATAATAAGATAAACAGCGCATGACCTTGCGGGTGGGGCCCAGTTAGAATTTTCTTCTGGTTGGGTAACCCATCCCACTCAAAAGGTCCCTGATTAAGGGTTGTTTAAGGATGTTGAATGAAACACCTATGTTTCCCCAAAGAATCCCTCTCAACACATGGCTATGATGCTCCCCCACTACTTCTACTCGTGATCAGAGATGCACATATCGTCAGCCACTAAGGGACATGCTCAACTGGTTACGGTCAAACAACTGACAAGCAAATTTGTGGTATTGAGCAGAATATTTGCTGTAGCCCATCTTTTATACCAAGACAAAACAATGTTTATGATAACACTTCCAGTCAGTTAAGACCAGAAGCCATGAGAGCCGATTATTATTATTATTCATCTTCTAAAAGCTCCGTATTAATCCTTGTTGTTCTAAGCAATTTAACGGCTCCTTCTGTCCAAACTACTACCATCGCCTTTTATATATTGTATCTTTTATATTCTCTTTTCACACGTTTTGTGATTTTAACTCATTCCTTCGAAATAGCTTCAGCTTCGTGACAAATCCGTCACATCTCATTCTCCCTCTCTCTCTCTCTCTCTTTCTTTCTTTCTTTCTCTCTTTCTTTTTGCTCTTTCTTCTCCTTTCGCTCTTCATCCCCCTTGTTCTTGTCCTCCTTCAAAAGCAGCCTAATTAAAAATGAAGAACAAAAGAAATAAAATAAAACAAAAGGAACTTTAAAATAAGAACAAATGTAAACAGATTGCAATAATGAAGTGAGAGAGGGTGAGAGTTAGAGGGGTAGGAAGACACGAAAGAAGGAAGGAAGGGCATAGCACCGCAGTTAACTTACCACCATCTGGTATTTGAATTGAGAAGTTTTCTAATGATGTTGGATTCTAGTTGAGGTAAACGGGTGAGAGGTGAATATCTGCAGGTGCAAAAACAACAACAACAGCATCAGCAGCAACAACAACAACAACTTCCTTGTGAGGGCCGCCTTGTTTTCATTTATTTGAGTTATTTGGTGACTGTCAACAATATTCTCAACGCGATGTCACTATGACTATTTTTTCATTTTTTCCCCACTTCACGTGTTTATTTATTTATTTATTTATCTATATTGGAATAACTTTTGCAACTGTAAGCTTTCATCGGTCTTTGCTGTTTATATTTTGTTTCCTTTTATTCCATGGATTTCTTGTATTTATAGTTATTAACTGTTTCAGTTTTTTTTTTTTGGTACATCTGTGCGTGCTTGTGTGCTAATCCTTATAAATTACAATATGGGAGACAGACAGACAGACAGACAGACAAACAGATAGATAGATAGGAAAGATAGAGAGATAGATAGATAGATAGATAGATAGATAGATAGATAGATAGACAGACAGATAGATAGATAGATAGATAGATAGATAGATAGATAGAGAGATATGATAGATAGATAGATAGATAGATAGATAGATAGACAGACAGACAGACAGACAGACAGTTAGATAGATAGATAGATAGATATATAGATAGATAGATAGATAGATAGACAGACAGACAGATAGATATATAGATAGATAGATAGATAGATAGATAGATAGATAGATAGATAGATAGATAGATAGATAGATAGATAGATAGACAGACAGACAGACAGACAGACAGATAGACAGATAGATAGATAGATAGATAGATAGATAGATAGGAGATAGATAGATAGATAGATAGATAGATAGATAGATAGATAGATAGATGGATGGATGGATGGATGGATGGATGGATGGATGGATAGAAAGATAGATAGATAAGTTTCTTTATTGGCCACACAGGGCTGCACACAGATGGGACAAATTACAAGGTAGAGCTTTTCTTTTGGGGGATGAAAAAAAAAAGTGGCGTAGGTTTTCGATCAAAAGGGATCGTAAAGGGGAAAAAAGAAAAAAAGAAGAAAAACGAAAAGAAACAAAAGAAAAGATAAAAGAAAAAAGAAGAAAAAAAGAGGAAAAAAGGGGAAGAAGAAAAAAACGATCAATAGGGATCGTGTATCACAGTGTCATGATGTACGGTGTAAAGGGGGAAGCAGATAAGGTTTATCCGTGGGAAGAAAAGCCTACGAAAAAGACCACGATAACCTCGGTCAATATTGTTATATGTTACCACATTTGCTTGCAAGTAGGTAACCCTCTGTTTTCAATTTTTTGGTTCATAGGATTATGCTCAAGGTGGCTTCGTCATTCATACGTGCCATCGTTGCTACATTCACCCATCTTTTGTTTAAACATTCGCTAGACAAAACTTGCCTCTCTACTCTCACTTTCCTTTTCAAGTGATACTTGAAGAAGCTGATGAGAGATTGACCAGAGAGGAAAGTGTTTGTCTCCAATCCTTTCAGACGCGTCCACCAGATACACTTTTTCGCCATAGCCACAAGGATGATGAAAATAGCTCTTCGTTCCCGTTTGTAGGAAGGAGGCGTAACAATATTGACGATAGACTCAGCTGATAAACAGACTCGTGCCACGCGTGACAGCAGTTATTCGACATAAGCCCACAGGTCGGAAATTGTTGGACACTGCACGAGTGCGTGCAGAACGGTTTCGTCGCTCTGACCGCATCTCGGGCAGGTCGGCCTCGTGTTTCTCGAACCGTGTCTGTAGAGATTATCCCGAACGGGTAGCGCTTCTCGGTAGCACTGCCAGGCCAGGGATCTCTGGAAGTTGTCCATGGGCCCTGGCCCGAAAGTCGTCCCGAACAGGCGGGTCAGGTATTCCTCGTCGACGCCCAGGTTCGCCCCGAGCTCGTCGTCGTACCTCCCCCCACTAATCTATAGATTACTTGGGTTGTGATGGAGTCACTCAAGGTCGACCCGGGACGGCAGAGCTGCTTGAGAGCAACGCGACACTCGCGGTGCAATTCGCCCTTCCTCGGCCTCTTTTTGATCCACGACTGCAGTTCGGTCATGGAGACGAGCTGCGGGAAAGCGTGCCTCACAAACGGCGACCACACCTGTTCACTGTCGTCTACGTAGAGCCTGAGATGTCGCAGTCTCAGTGCGTGTCTGCGCATCATCAACCACGGCTTGCCCAGTCCTCCTTTTAACGGGTGTTGACAGCAAATGGATCGCCTGACTATCGGGACGCATCCATTCCACAAGAAGCGAAAGAGAATGAGTTCTAGTTTGGTGATGGTAGGGTCGGCACAAGGCACGACAGTCAGGCGGCAGTAGATGATGGACGCGATGTACGAGTTCGCCACTTCCGCCCGACCTTTTAGGGACAGTTTCCTCTCGGCCCATTGGTGAGCGAGGGTGACCACCCTACTCGTTATCTCGTTCCAGTTCCTCTCCATTTGGAGATCCGGACCGAACCAGACCCCGAACAACTCGACCGGACCGTCGGTCCAGCGTCCCACGACGGAGGCGCTGGTGGACGGCATGGACTTCCTTCTCCAGGTGCCGAGCCGCAAGCCCACTGACTTTTCCCGGTTGATTTTCGCTCCTGTCACCCCTTCGTGGCTAGACACTATGACGATGACGTCGTCCGCGTATGCAGACACGCTCGTCCCGCATCCCAGTTCTCGTGGGATGCCCCTCAGAGTTGCCAGCTTCCGCAATAATTGCTCGAGAGTCAATACGTATAGAAGCGACGAGAGGGGGCATCCCTGACGGACCGAACGTGCGATGTCGAAAGGTCTCGATAGATGTCCATTTACGCGAATTACCGAACGGATGCCTTTATACAAAGCGGCTATCCAGCCGCGGAAGACGGGACAGAAGCCAGCCGCTCTGAGGACAGCCTCCAAGTATCGATGATAAAGCTACGAGTTTCGGATGTCGGGGCGGAAACCCACGCCGCCATCTCACACACACACATATATATATATATATATATATATTATACATGCACAGAGACAGACAGACAAACAGACAGGTAGACAGATAGCGCACGCATACATACATACATACATACATACATACATACATACATACATACATACATACATACATACATACATTCATACATACATACATATCCATATATAGATACATCATATTTGCACACATCTCTTTGCTTAAATATAATAAACGTAAATATTTATTTACTGTCAAATTCCAGCTTCGCCACCAATAAATAGATCTTAACTTTCAACTATTTTATAGATTACCTCGGTTATAAAGAAGACCTCCAGTTCAAATTGCACAGTACTCGTTGCATATATATTTACGTCAGCACGCATAAACCCATAAAATGTTAAATAAATTCCTTATGCAGGAAGTCTAATATAAATCATAATAAACGCCAAATCTCACAGTAAACCGGTCGGTCGAGCACTCCTCTGTTATCGAGACTATAAATTTTGGTTTTGTCGGTCCAATATATGTACTAGCGTGTATGGCTGATGGTTGTATATGAAAGAGTGATAGGCAATAGGAAAGAGAACCAGGCGATCAATACTCTCTCTCTCTCTCTCTCTCTCTCTATATATATATATATATATATATATATATAATATATATAGTATATATATATATATATATATATAATATATATATATATTAGTATTTGAATGTGTGTATGTATGTATGTATGTATGTATGTATGTATGTATGAATGTTTGTATGTCGAGATAGATAGGCAGACAGACAGACAGATAGAAACACGTATGTTAAAACGCGTTTTCTTGGTGAATATATATATATATATATATATATATATATATATATATATATATATATATATTATATATTATATATATATATGGAGAGTTTACGAAAAAACACAAAAGACGAAGACAGGTGGTGTACAAAACATAGAGATGTATTAGTATAACGCTCAGGAATAAAAAAAAAAGCCTTTTACGTTTCGAGCCTACGCTCTTCCACAGAAAGGGACACAGAAAAAAACATGATGCTGTAGCTAGGACATTCTATAATGAGATCCGTCTGAAGGATAAACCCGAGGAGTAAGAAATAAGAAGCCGTAACCACTCATAATGAAAAGAAGTACTGGTGGAATGTCCCAGTGAAGAAAAGGTAAGCACAACAGACCTGATATAATGATTTGCGATAGAGAAGAGAAACTGCATATATATATATATAACAAAGTGGAGTTGTAGGGTACCGCACGAGTGGAATTATATACGAAAGAAGGTTTGAAAATGCAATTTAAAAGATGTTTATTTACTTTACCGGTTTCACTCTTTGGAAAAGATTGTCAAAAGTAACATGTAGAAGTTTGGTTGCGTTAACAACCAATAATTAACGCAACCAAACTTCTACATGTTACTTTTGACAATCTTTTTCTAAAGAGTGAAACCCGTAAAGTAAATAAACATCTTTTAAATTGCATTTTCAAACCTTCTTTCGTGTATATATATATATATATATATATACTAACAATTTAATAGATAAAACATATGCATACATACATACATACATATATGTACATACCTACATCTATATGTATATATACATATATGCGTACAGGACACCACAAAAAAACGTAGAACACAACGAGAAACGAAAACATAAAAACAAAACATGGAAACGGACTTTTTAAAACAACGAAAAAACAGAGTACAAGACATACAACACAAGGAACATTCCCCTTCTTCAGCTGCCCCTGCTTCGACTTATTGCGTGTTTCGAAGGTAAGGGCAAGACACGACTTCGTTGAAACAATCCTTCCCGCAAAGCAAATTAAATAAAACATGGGATTTTTTGCGGAGGGGTAAAAATGGTGACAAGAACAGGAGAGTAAAAACAAAATAAGACAGTAAAAGCAATCCAAATAAAGATATGTTTCTTTATTATCCACACAGGGCTGCACACAGACGGGACAGATTATAAAGTATAGCTTTTCTTTTGAGGAGAGAGAAAAAGGGTGGGGTAGGTTTTCGGTCAAAAGGGATCGTAAAAGGGAAAGAAGAAAAAAAAGGGAAAAAAGACGATCAATAGGGACCGTGTATGACAGTGTCATGATGTAAAGTGTAAAGGGAGAAGCAGATAAGGTTTATCCGTGGGAAGAAAAACCTACGGAAAAGACCACGGTAACCTCGGTTAATAATATTACATGTTACCACATTTGCTTGCAAGTAGGTAACCCTCTGTTTTCAATTTTCCGGGTTCACAGGATTATGCTCAAGGTGGCTTCGTCATTCATACGTGCCATCGTTGCTACATTCACCCATCTTTTGTTTAAACATTCGCTAGACAAAACTTGTCACTCTACTCTCACTTTCCTTTTCAAGTGATACTTGAAGAAGTTGATGAGAGATTGACCAGAGAGGAAAGTGTTTGTCGCCAATTCTTTCAGACACGTCCACCAGATACATTCTTTCGCCATAGCTACAAGGATGGTGAAAATAGCTCTTCCTTCCCGTTTGAAGGAAGGAGGCGTGACAATATTGACGATAGACTCGGCTGATAAACCGACTCGTCCCACACGTGACAGCAGTCGTTCGACATAAACCCACAGGTCAGAAATTGTTGAACACTGCACGAGTGCGTGCAGAACGGTTTCGTCACTCTGACCGCATCTCGAACCGTGTCTGTAGAGATTATCCCGAACGGGTAGCGCTTCTCGGTAGCACTGCCAGGCCAGGGGTCTCTGGAAGTTGTCCATGGGCCTTGGCTCGAAAGTCGTCTTGAACAGGTGGGTCAGGTATTCCTCGTCGACGTCCAGGTTCGCCCGAGCTCGTTGTCGTGCCTTCCCTCCACTAATCCCCTATAGAATGCTTTGGTCGTGTTGAAGTCACTCAAGGTCGACCCGGGACGGCATAGTTGCTTGAGAGCAACGCGACACTCGCAGTGCAATTCGCCCTTCCTCGGCCTCTTTTTGATCCACGACTGCAGTTCGGTAATGGAGACGAGTTGCGGGAAAGCGTACCTCACAAACGGCGCCTACACCTGTTCGCCGTCGTCTACGTAGAGCCTGAGATGTCGCAGTCTCAGCGCGTGTCTGCGCATCATCAACCACGGCATGCCCAGCCCTCCTTTTAACGGGTGTTGGCAGAAAATGGATCACCTGACCATCGGTACGCATCCTTTCCGCAAGAAGTGAAAGAGAATGCGTTCTAGTTTGGTGATGGTAGGGTCGGCACAAGGCACGACAGTCAGGCGGTAGTAGATGACGGAAGCGATGTACGAGTTCGCCACCTCTGCCCGACCTTTTAGGGACAGTTTCCTCTCGGCCCATTGCAGGGCGAGAGTGACCACCCTACTCGTTATCTCGTTCCAGTTCCTCTCCATTTGGAGGTCCGGACCGAACCAGACCCCGAGCAACTCGACCGGACCGTCGGTTCAGCGTCCCACGACGGAGGCGCTGGTGGACGGCATGGTCTTGCTTCTCCAGGTGCCGAGTCGCAAGCCCACTGACTTTTCCCGGTTGATTTTCGCTCCTGTCACCACTTCGTAGTCTTTCAGTGTCTCGCCGACCAGCTAGATGTGCTCGTGGCTAGACACTATGACGATGACGTCGTCCGCGTATGCAGATACGCTCGTCCCACATCCCAATTCTCGCGGGATGCCCCTCAGAGTTGCCAGCTTTCGCAATAATGGCTCGAGAGTCAATATGTAAAGAAGCGACGAGAGGGGGCATCACTGACGGACCGAACGTGCAATGTAGAAAGGTCTTGATAGATGTCCATTTACACGAATTACCGAACGGATTCCTCTGTACAAAGCGGCTATCCAGCCGCGGAAGATGGGACCGAAGCCAGCCGTATTGACGTTTCCTCCAAATATCGATGGTCTACCTATCGAAAGCTTTCGATTGATCCAAATTGATCAGCGCCCCACCCATGCCAGGTTCCTTAACTACATTGTCTATGATGTAGCGCATCAGGTGAAGGTTGTCATAGGTGCTCCGGCCCGGTACGGCGCACGTTTGCGCCTTGAGGACCAGTTTCTCGATGACAAGCGCCAACCTCTTGGCTAAAACCTTGGCTAAAATTTTCAAATCTGCATTAAGCAGAGTGATGGGCCAAAAGTTATCTATTACATCCCCCTTGTTTAGATCTTTCTTCAGCAGTGTTACGGCTCCTCGGCTCACAAAACCAGGAATGCTCCCGTTTTGCCGCCAGTTGCAGTACACCGCTGCCAAGACGTCTCTAAACAAGTCTGGCATACAACTGTAAAGCTCGTAGGATAGACCATCCAAACCCGGCGATTTGTCCCTCGAGCATTCTGCCATCGCATCCTGCACTTCCGCCGCCGTGATGGCACCTTCGCAGCGCCCTGCCTCTCTTGTCGAGAGTCATGGTAGGCTGTGTAGGTAGGCACTGAAGTCTACCCTACGTTCTTGCCCGCCACTCGTCCCGAACGGTCTGGAAAAATGCTGTTGAAAGGCCTCACACATTTTACTTGGCTCGAGCAATTCGCGCCCATTTTCATCTACCAGAGACCGAATGGTGGCCTTGTTGCCCTGTTGCACCTCTGCCACCTGGGCCTCTCATGCGGCTCCAACACCTTCGTTCCTCAGAGCACGCATCCTAGCTCTGACAACAAACCCTTCGTGTTTGGCGTTGAAGTGTTGGTCGAGGGCCAACCTCGCCGCCAAAACGTCGGATGCGATGCCGCTTCTAATTACCTCATTTAGCTTCTTAACTAGCTCACCCTCTACTCTGTTTCTATCTAAGGCTAGTGCTTTGCTGTACCTAATCACTTCTGCTTTTACTGCTCTCTTGAGGGCAAACCACCATTTCTTGTTGATGGTGGCTCCCGTCAAAGCCCTCTTTACTAGTGTGCTAATCCGGTCTCTGAAAACTTGTCTCGATGGGAAAGACGCGTTTAGTTTCCAGTATCCAGGACCCTGCCTATGTGTCTTTCCTAAGTCTAGTGTACATGCCACAAGTTCGTGATCCGTGTAGCTGACTATGTGGAATTGTGGACATCCTACGCTATCTCTATCTACTGTCCTACACAGTATCCTATCTAGATACGATCTCGACGATCCGATGTGGTTGCTCCATGTCCACGTTGGCGCATTCGGGTGGTCGAGTCGGTACCTGTCAGACAGTTGAAAGCGTCTGAGCAGGTCTCTGAGGCATTTGCATCCGCGTCTATTCCTATCTCTGCACACGTAGTCTACATGCGTGTCCCAGGTAGCATTCCAATCCCCCACTAAGAGTAAAGGACGAGACGTTCCCAAGAATACTTCTCGACGTTGAAAGAAATTCGCCCGACCTGTTAAAGGTGGTGCGTAGACTGATACAAGTCGAAAAGCGCACGCATTGCTGCCGTCGACATCCAGGACGACCAGTCTACCCTCCGGGTCTACGAATATTGTCTTTACTTTGAGATCCATTCTCTTCCTCCCCCCACCCAAACACACCTACAGGGTCTCTTGAAATAATAAATAGTCTTTTACGATAAAACCGTGGACCAGGTCAGTTTGAACTTGCCTACTACCATAATGTAAACCTTTTTGAACTCATAATATTCTGTGCGTGTATACCAATATTCCACTGAACTTTTTAATAATTCCTTCTGGAAACTATCTTTAACTTTGCCTTGAGAATGTTGCAATCTTTTGTGCCCAATATTTTAATGAACTTGTTAAACTTTTTTATGTTCTTAACATGTTCTTGTTACCAAAGAATATATGTATATATGTATTGTAGTAGTTTGTGACAGCCAATATTCTGTGTGTGTATGAATATATAGATACAATACCAATATTCTACTGAACTTTTTAATAATTCCTTCTGGAAACTATCTTTAACATTTTCTTGAGAATGTATATTGATGTTGGAATCTTTTGTGCCCAATATTTTCATGAACGTGTTAAACATTTTTATGTCCTTAACATGTCCTTGTTACCAAAGACTGTATATATATATTGTAGCAATTTGTGACAACCAATAATTAACACAACCAAACTTTTACATGTTACTTTTGACAATCTTTTTCTAAAGAGTGAAACCGGTAAAGTAAATAAACATCTTTTAAAATTGCATTTTCAAACCTTTTGTATATAATTCCACTCGTGCGGTACCTTACAACTCCACTTTGTTATATATATATATATATATATAATATATATATATATATATTATATATATATATCTATATATATATATATATATAACACACATATAATTATTATTTCCTTTTCAGAAAGTATGGGAGGCAACAACGGAGATGTTTTGGTTTTATTAGACCTCCTCATCGAAGTATTAACATTTTTCTTAACTGCTAAAATATCCTACTTCAGGAACTGAACAACAGAGAGAAACAAAAACACAATGCCATTTAAAAGGATATGAGGAGGTTGAGTGGCAGAACCCGTTGGAAAGGGCATGATCCATCGTGGTTTTCAGTTTCCTCAAGGTCAACCTTCTGTGGATTGCTGTCGATAAAATAAATAATCATAAGAATACCAGTAAAAAATCGTTTGGGGGTGGGATCGATTACATCAGCTATAAACTCTGCTAGCCACAAATTTCTAAGGTTGGGCTTTTGTCAAAAGTCGTTATTCACATCAGCCAACTATGACCGTCGTGTATCTCTTCAGGCAACGTGTGTGGAGGATCACATTAAGCAATATGTTCATGGTTGGGGTAAAGGAGGAATCTGAGATTCGAACTATTGTTTTTGGTGGATCGATTGATTAAATAAACATTATTTAATTGGCCTCAAGGGGAGAGTTTTTCACTGTAGCAAAGATTCTGTCGTCGCTGTCCATTTATTTATTTATTCATTTATTTATTTATTTATTTATTTATTTATTTATTATTCATTCATTCATTCATTCATTCTGTCGTTGCTATTCATTCTATTTCATTCATTCACTCATTCGCTTTACTTTTGTAAATTCATTTTTCTACGCATACTTTCGTTTTGTTGTTCATTGATTTTTCATTCACATATTCTCTTTCATTCGTTTATTTATTCTACAATTCGTTCATTCAGCTTATCATATTTTTCTTTAGCCGTTCATTCATGCATTCATTCACTTATTCTACTATCAATTCATTCATCCATTTATCTATTTATTTATTCATTTGTTTGTTTGTTTCGTTCGTTCGTTTATTCACCAAACTATTTCTGACGCTGCCTATTAAACAGCGACTCGTGTCAGACAGGAATACTTCTAAACAGTTCTGAAATTGTTGCTACACCGTGAAATCTTTCTCCCGTCGTCTTTTTTAAAACCTCTAAAACACAAACCAGCCCCTAATAATTAACGCTTTCTTCCATAAAACTTGCCTAACTCCTTCATGTGGGGTATATAACACGGTCCTTCTGGGTGAAAGACAGACATATCAAATTAACAAGAACAACGAACTTCGAGTGTAGCTCAGTCTGCCGGGGCGGGGACTTAAGGGAACACTGGTGCAGTAGTGGTGATGGTGGTGATGGTGGTGGTAGTGCTGTATTTGTTGTTGTTGGTTATGGCAGAGGGGCAGCGACAGTAGTAGAAGAGACTACTACTACTACTACTACTACTACTACTACTACTCCTTTGGGATTAACAGCTATTAATTGCTACCAAATAGAAGATTCCTTTCTCATTTCATTCGAGATTTGAATTCCTGGATTGTCTCCCTTGTTTTTCCTCATCAGAGTCACTCATATCACAGTTGGGGGTAGTCTTCGATCGTTGATCATAAGCTCCACTCGATCAAGTGTGACCTGGTGCTAAACAACAACAACAATAACGCACACAATTACATATTCAAGAGAATACTTAATGTCTTCTACTTGCTTCCGTTATTAGACTGCGGCCACGCTGGGGCATCGCCTCGAAGAATTTTTGTCGAACAAATCGATCCCATTACTTACTTTTAAAGCCGGGACTTAAACTGCCAAGGTGCAGGGTTAGGGTTAGTATCTCCACCTTTCTCTCTCTCTCTCACTCTCTCTCTCTCTCCCTTTTTCTCTCTCTCTCCCTCTCTCTCTCTCTCTCAGAATTTATTTATACATCTGTTTAGTTTGATACAATTTTATGTTGGAATATATAATGATAAAGTTATAAAGGTTGATAGGTAGACCTGAAGATTGGGTTTGTATATAAGGGGAGGTTCTGTATGAGACTGCGCCTCTCAGGAACATAGTATACAACCTCATGAAACACGTGTAGTCGAAAACTTTGAAAACGAATAGTAAGCATTAAACATAATATTCTATGACATGGTTGAATTTGTATTCTGATTTGTTGAATTTTATGGGGATTCCTGTCTCTAATTGATACTTTGATATATATGTATTTATTTATTGAGAATTATTCAATTTAATATTCTTAACTTGAATATCTCATCCCAGTGACGCCGGAATTGATATTCCCTTATATATATATATATATATATATATATATATAATATATATATATATAATATATATATATATATATATAGAGAGAGAGAGAGAGAGAGGAGAGAGAGAGAGAGAGAGAGAGAGAATATCTTCACATCAAGATAAATATATACACTATAACGTATATACAAACATATTCTCTTTTATTTATTTCAGTAATTTGACTGCGGTCATGCTGGAGCACCGCCTTTAGTCGAGCAAATCGCCCCCAGGACTTATTCTTTGTAAGCCTAGTACTTATTCTGTCGGTCTGTTTTGCCGAACCGCTAAGTTAGGGGGACGTAAACACACCAGCAACGGTTGTCAAGCGATGTTGGGAGGACAAGCACAGATACACAAACATACATACACGCACACACACATATATATATACATATATACGACGGGCTTCTTTCAGTTTCCGTTTACCAAATCCACTCACAAGGCTTTGATCGGCCCGAGGTTATAGCAGAAGACACTTGCCCAAGGTGCCACGCAAGAAAAACTGTCTGGTATATAGAATATTAAAATAAAGAAATTGTACAATAAATTAAAATAACATAATTAGATGTAATATAAATTAAATATATAAATTTAAAATATAAAATTTGAATATTTATTTTTAAAAATGAGTTAAAATTAGTAAAAAATAAAGCTCGGCGAAACTTAGGTTTATATTTGTAAAACAGTCGAAGGCTTTCTTAAAAGTCGGATGTAAAATATAAAATGTGAAGCCAAAATATGTAATACAAAATTAACTATATATATGGTGAAAAGCCAAATTCAAATGCTGAAGTCAAAATTTTCCGTAAGTCAAAAAGTTTTACCCATACGGTATTTTTTTGGCTGACATCTTAAACCTCGGAGCATGCCTCCAGGAATTTAAGAGCACGCGTCACTGGTTCAATGCATGTTTATCCTGGAACTGGATGAAGAACTTTTCTGAGAGGCAAAGATTACATTTCATAGGTCTTCTATAAGCTCCATGTTTGTATGGTGCTGCTTTTTCCAAATTTGTCCAGCTGATATTGAAAAGATGGATGTCATTATCCTTCTGTTGCCAGACATGTTTTGCAAGACTTGCTGTCCCATTCTCGGGATATTGGAAAGAATTTTTCGGTGGGAATAAAACCGAGTCTTGAATGAATTTTCCGAAGCCCCTGTGTAAGTTTTATATTCTTATGATCCATCTATTTGCACTTTAGCTCTATAATCAATTCCTTTTTCAAGACATTCACCTTCAAACGGACAGCAAGTCTTATCTTTGAAATTATAGTTCCTTAGATTAGACTCGGCACTCTATTTGTTTGTAACAATTTTTGTGTTATGCTGATTAATAAAATAATAGAATAACAGGTTAGCTAAAATAATGAAATAATAGGTTAGCTATTCTTGTTGCAAAAACTTCACATCTTTTATTAATCAGCATAACAAAAATTCTTACTATTACCCAGACACATCTACACAAGGTCTTAAAAACTCATACATGTCTGGCAAGCACTTAGATATTCGGTATTGACTCAATAAGTTTATTTGCCAAAATGCTTCACACCCACCATGTTGCATCACATGATTTCGTTACCAGGTTCAAGACTAGCTCAAGAATCACACGTGATTTGGTACGAAGCTGTTTATCTCATATTCACAGTTTACTCAAAGCTGGGTTAACTAGCATGTTAACAACAAGAACGACCATTATTCAAGAAGAGGTTGGTAAGATTTCCTTTTGTATATTAGGAACGCAATGTAATTTTAGACTAAGCAGATACATGATGTATCTTGAATACTAACTCTCTTGTATGGATAATCTCGGTGCCACGAGTCTTTTAGATCAGAATTGAACATTGATAAACACCACCACCGTTACCACCACCGCTCCATCATTATCCCCATCATCATCATCAACAACAACAACAGCAGCAGTAGCGGCAGCAATAACAAAAGCATGCTAAAATTGAAAATAAAAATTTCACTTGAAATAAAAATAAGTGTTTCAAATTTTGTCCCAAGACCAGCAATTTTTAGGAAAGGGTTTTAATCGATTACAACGCCTCTAGAACTCAACTGCTTCCTTATTTCATCGAACCCGAAAGGATGAAATGCAAATTTGACCTCGGCTGGGTTAAACCTAGAATGTAAAAAGCTGGAACATCTCGTTTTTAAATTGGCCAACAAAACCAGAAATTTTCGGAGTGGCGTCTGATGTTTAAATCGAACCTATGAATAAACTAGTAACTTATTTATAAAAAGGCCAACATGATATTGATATGATTCGAGCTCAACATGTAAAGAACCCAAACAAGTACGGCAAAGAATTTCGCCCGTTGTTTTAGCAATTCTACAAATCCCTCGCTCTTAAGGATAATCTATCAGAAAAACACAAGGCTTCAAATCTAAGGAGAAGGGGGCCAGTCAATTACACCAAGCCCAGAACATGACTGGTTGTTTATCTAATTCAGCTTCGAAACGTCAAAGACAATCTCCTAGGTATGGGTGTGTGATTAACAAAGCTCGTTTTGAAACGTGATTTCGAGTTCAGTTCCACTGTGCAACACAGTTTGGGTAAGTCTCACCTACTATAGCCCAAAGCCGACTTGTAAGTGAACTTGGTAGACGGTAAAAAGCCTCATATGTAATGTGTGTGGTTAGACAGACAGACAGACAGACAGACAGACAGATAGATAGATAGATAGATAGATAGATAGATAGATAGATAGATAGATAGATAGATAGATAGATAGATAGATAGATAGATAGATAGGTAGACAGATAGTTAGATAGGTAGATAGATGTGTGTTTGTATGTCTTTGTATTTGTGGTAGAACAATTGCCAGAATTAAAAGCACCGCCCCCCCCCTCCCCAACATAGCAGCAGCCCAATGATGGAAACAAGTAAAAGATAAAAAGGATAAAAGACATAATGTATTCATCTTCAAGCTCAAAATGTAAAGGGATCCTGTCAGTTATTCCACAAATTCTGCCAATTCCCCACCCACACGCCGACCACCATCCTTCTTTGTTAAGCGTAATAAAAAACAACAGAAGCACCGCCACCAGCAACAACAACAACATCCGAGAATACATATCGTATCACAGCCATAATTTAATTATTTGAATTTCGCTTGATTTAGGAAAGACAAATTTGCGAGTCTCTCAACATAGAGCACAGCGAATCATAGTAAAAAGGTACATTTATTGACCCGCAAACTAATTAAGCAATATCAGTAACCAGTAAATTTTCACAATTTCTACACTTATTTATTTATTTGTTTGTTTTTACTAAGACTTTCAAATGCTGGTCGAATCGACTTGCTGATGATACACTGGTGGACTGTGTAAACACAACCATAACCAGCCAGTATGGGATGGGTACGCAGCGTAAATAGAAATAGAAATGAGGAAGTTTTTTTTTTTTCTCTCTCTCTTCCAAACGTTTGTCCATTATTTTCAAACTTCATTGTGTTGTTGTTTTAGGCATTCGTCTAAAAAATATTCCTTCAACAGCTGACTGGATAGAAGGAGAAAGACAGACAGACAGAGAGACACACAGACAAATAGATAGATAGATAGATAGATAGATAGATAGATAGATAGATAGATAGATAGATAGATAGATAGATAGATAGATAGATAGATAGATAGACAGACAGATAGATAGATAGATAGATAGATAGATAGATAGATAGATAGATAGATAGATAGATAGATAGATAGATAAATAGATAGATAAATAGATAGATAGATAGGTATGAGAAAATCAGAGAGAGAGAGAGAGAGAGAGAGAAATGAGATATGACGGATTTGTCATGAAGCATTAGCTATTTCGAAGGAATGGGTTAAAATATAATCTTCTTCTTCTCTTCTTCTTCTTCTTCTTCTTCTTCTTCTTCTTCTTCTTCTTCTTCTTCTTCTTCTTCTTCTTCCACTTCTTCCTCTTCTTCCTCTTCTTCCTCTTCTTCTTCTACTTCTTCTTCTTGTATTAAATCTCACAGCTTATTATCCTGGGTATGATGGAAAGTGTCAGCTGTCCACAGCCCCAGCAGATTAAGGTAACACTTGTTTACTGGTCATGCTTCAAGAACCCAGCGAACAGTTCCAAGCAATGCTGATTTTTTTTTTTAGGTGTTCTACCTGGGGTTTACTCTTTTTAGGCTGTGATTTCCAGAGTCCCCAGAGGATCATTCTTGCCACATTGTCATGACGTTTCTTGCATTCGCGGTGTGCCAATTTCGGGCATTCGCTAACGATGTACCGTCTCACCCCATTTGCCACCATATTCTGCATTTGTCGCTATCGATGTTGTAGTCTATTCTGCACTTCATTTAATTGCTCATTAACGCGTGTTCTTTTCTTTTGTTTATTTCTTGTTCAAATTTTTCTTAAGTTACACAATTTTCAGTTTTGAAGATGCCAACCTTCTTCAATGTCATTCAACAATTATTATTATTATTATTATTATTATTATTATTATTATTATTATTATTATTCTATGTTTGACTTTTGCTTTATGTCTGTACAAGTTGGCTCCAAGTCTCACCCAGAGACCTCAAGAGACAACAGGTTGGAAGTTCTGTGCCATATATTTGGGGGGGGGTGTTGTACTAGTGAATGTCTAATACATAAAAAAAAAATTTTTAATTTAAAATTAAAAAAAAGAAAAGTTTGTTTTAAACCTTGGGATTACATAGAGAGTATTTTGCGTAGGATATGAGCAGTTCCCATGAGCACTATCTTTTGAATTTCTTCTTCTTCTTCTTCTTCTTATTATTATTATTATTATTATTATTATTATTATTATTATTATTATTATTATTATTATTATTATTATTATTATCATTATTATCATTATTATTATTATTATTATTATTATTATTATTATTATCATCATTATTATTATTATTATATTATTATTATTATTATTATTATTATTATTAAATACGTCGCATAGTATACAATATCGTGAGGTTGTTGATTAAAGATATTGTGTCTACCGGGTGTTTGTTTTATTTATCAAGTCACAACTAGGACCGTAGACAGACAATACTTTACGCAATATGCGTGCAGTTCCAAGTAATGGCGACTTTTGCAGTACAGTTAGACGGTAGGGTATTTCTAAGATGTTATTATTATTATTATTTTATATGTTTGACTTTTGTAATTGTACAAGTTGACTCCAAGTTTCACCCAGAGACCTCAAGAGACAACTATTAGAAGTTCATGTTGGTGTTATGCTTAGGGTGTCGTACATTTGATTTTTGCACATAGTATTGTTCTAGAGAATGTTTAAGAAAACATAAGAAAATTATGTGTTTGTTTTAAAATTTGAGATTACATAGTATATTACGTAGGATATGGGCAGTTTCCACGGGCACTATCATTTGAATTTCTGCCATTTTGCATCCACTGGAGTGCTCCAATAGTAACGCTCCATAACCATCGTGTTTACTTGTTTACTCCACCTGTGTCGTATAGCATGGTTAGCAGTTGTTGGATTACGCCCGGGCCCACCCTGCTGCGGAACCTTCACCATTGGTTCCAGTCTCGTTCACACCGCTATCGTCATTTCTTTTGCCTGGTGTTTCTATTCACAAATGAGGTATGTTTTTAGGTTACTACCAACCGGTATTTTCATCGAGACACCATTTCTATCAAAGTAGTCCGCGAAGGTGGCAGGGCCCTTGCTCCTCTGGTTTTGGACTCAGAATATTCCTTCTCTTAGGCTAACGAGTATAACCTACCCGGAGCACACAATTCTCCTGTTGGTTTGGCGAAGGAGTCAACCAAAACCGCAGAGCTCTTACTACCCATAAGTTGGGCCTGTTCCCTTTGCAGTTCTGTGTGCTGGGGTGGGGTGGGGACATGATTCTGATTCTCACTAGGGAAAAGGTGTGCGTCAGTTGGTCCCATATCTTCATCCAAATATTGCTTCGGAGTTAAGTCCCGATTCGCAGTTGATTCACCTTCATCCCAGGCATGGAGCCATTAGACACTGACAGTTTGTCACCTCTGTGACTAAGATGTTCTATCTACCCCTGTTTTTAAATCAGAGTATTCCTTCTCCTTGACAGGCTGCCAACCAAGATTCATGAGTTCTGTCCACCCGTTTTTCGGAATGGCCATTGACTTAAGTTCCTCTTCATTTGCCGAGTTCTGTTTTTAATCTTGCAGGGTGTTGAAATTCCACCCTCTTTACCAAGTGAGGTTGCCGGTTTAGTCTCCGACGACTCGATGGTTTCACAACGCCACTTGTTAATCATTCTAGGTAATTCTTGTTCACTATTATTACTATAATACCTATCTTATTATTTCCTAGTTCACTAATATAGTTTCATTATTATTACTATAATTATATTATTACTATAAAGCCGAGAAGTCCTAATATTGTCTCCCCTGATTCCTTTAGACAAGAAATGATGGCAGATTTACGACTGTTGGTTTAGCTGCTGCTGATACTGCGGCGTTAAACAGTGGCGCGGGCTTGTGTCTACTAATACAGGCTGTTTGATTGGACTGCTAGTTGATATGGCTGACAGTCGATTAAGGACGGGTGGGAGGTGATTTTTGAAAGTAGCGCCGGCAAGTTGGGACTGCCATAGCTAAGGTATAGAAGGTCCTTCCAAAGAAATCTATACATAAATTCGCCTCCACGCTGGGATTTTGGCTAGCTTACCTGCCTTCTTCCTCTTCGTCCCCCTTCTCTTCTCTCTCGCCTTACCCCTCCTCTTCCAATGGGTTCCTAGTACTGCTGAAATCATTCACACGATGACACTCATTTAACAGCTCCCCGCCCAAAATGTGTAAGCCTTTTCTAGTACTTTCTATGTTTGCTAAAACTTTGAGATGTTTATAGATTTTTATATCTTAAGTATGATGTGATTTGCCAAGGATAAATTCCTTCACAGTAAATACGACGGGGTGTTTATAGATAGAATACTATAGCTTCTTAAATTTCGAAAGGAGATATCTTGTTTTTCTCTCTTTTTTTTTATTTTGTGCCTTTAAGATCCAGCTATGTAGGGCACTGTCAAACGCCTGGCGATAGTCAATCCATGTTGTGCTAAGATTTTGCCTTTTCGATGAGCAGTTTTCGAGTATCATACGGTTTTAATAATAACTGGTATTTGCAGCTGTATGAGTTCATTTTGCGCACTTTTTGTTCAAGGAAAAGGCTGTTGTTTTGATCGAGAAATCGGGATATCCTTTCGGTGCGGATGGATGTATTTTATACATAATTGTCAAGCAAGTGATCGGTTTGTAATTTTTTTAAGGGCTTTATATGTTGCTCATTTTAGAGAATAAGTACGTTATCCCTAATATTATCCAGCTTATAATGTTTTCGGGGTTTCTGATGATATACGAGAAACATCCCATTAACTGGTTGTGTAATTATGAGAGGCTATTAAGCCAGAAGGTTAGAATTTCACCAATGCGTTAGCGGTGAGAATGACCCGTGACCATTTCTTCGAAGCAAAACGCTAAGGTTGCGTTGTCAGACCTAAAGCTCGTGCGCTCAAACCGGAAGGAACTGAAGCTGTCCTACGGGCTCGAACTGGTGAAACGCGACGTCGAAACAAAACCACAATCAGGTCTATGATGGAAGGGGGAAGGGTACGTGCTACGTGGCTTCGAGCAGATGTGTGCAGCATTTCGCGCAACTGTTTGGAGAGGGCGATGGGTCGACTACGATACTGGACTTTAGTTCGTACCTGGATGGCTTGCCACGGCACTCAGCAGCTGACGTGAGTTTATGGGAAAGGCCGATAACAGCCGCTGAAATTTAGGAAGTGATGAGTGATTGCACAAGTCGTAAATGGCCGGTTTGGATGGTCTTCCCTATCAATTCTATTGTCTTCATGCCGCAAGATTTGTTGGACGACCTCTTGGCAGACGTCTACCGCAACTGGCAACAGACCGAGAGAATTCCTAGTGCTGTTAGCAGAGGGCGTGGTGACACTACTGAGGAAATATGCTGACAATGAGGACGTACTAGAGAATTTTCGGCCCATAACTCTGCTAAGCACAAGTTAAAGATTTTGGCCAAGGTGTTGGCGAAAACGCTGACGCTTGTAGTCGGTAGCCACGGCTGCGAAAGTTGAAAAGCTAACGAGCATCCTTTCGAACTAGGACAAGGAAGGGCAGTGTCGGCATATGTGGACGAGGTCACCGTCATGGTGTCGGACGCCTCAACCATCCTCCCCGCCACTTTTTTTTTGTATGACTTGCATATGTCCCTTCTTTTGCCGTGTGTACCGCGCATACTTTCTTTCTTCCATTTAAAAAAAAATCATTTCTTTATATGTAACCCCCCACACTTTATACCTGTCTGTATAGTCCTCATCCTTCGCCCTTGTGGCAAATAAATGAAATCATCATCATCATCATCATCATCATCATCATCACCATCATCATCTTCATCATTTCCTTTACTGCTTCATATATTCCATCTTATATCCTTTGGTTGTTTCTTATGTGATGCATCTTCCATCTTGGCTACAGTCCTTATTTTATTGTTTCTTTGTAGATGAAGAATGGCTTTATATCGTGCTTTTCGTTGTTGTTGTTGTTGTGTTATTTTGCTTTGATTCTTTTAGCCTTGCTTTGTTATTGATTTTGTCCTTTTTTTTTTCTTTTGTTCTTGGTTCTCTCCTATTTGCAGAGTGTTTCATTGTTTTCTTTGATGTATACTTCCAATCCAATTGTTACTGTAATTGGTTTCTACTTGCGCTAATCCTCAGCCTCATATATCTATATTTCTTTGTAAAGTTTGTAGACATTCGCCTCTGGGAGGTATGTTCTGTATATTGTGAACAGATTCCATGTATCGGTATCCAATTTTAGGATATCACTTATATTCCAATTTACGATGTTAAAACTATTTAACAACACAAGTTATCAAATATTTTGTTCTATTTTTATTCATTGTATTTAGTTCGAGACTTCGTACAAACCTCACTCGTTGTGTATACTCTCTTAATTCGTTATTCTATTGTTTTATCAGGGAGCTAGTTCCTTCGTCTGCCTTCAATACTCCTATATACCTTTACGTATCCCGCGTTTTCAAATTCCATCAAATATTTCATTAAATCCTTTTCGATTTTGAGGTTCTATTTTGTCATTTTTTCATTTGTCTGTGTAACCTTGTCACATTTTTTTAATCACAATTTTACCCTTACATTCTAATATTTGGATCTTTCTGCTTAGGAGTTGTTATTGGTCTAAGAAATCTTAGAACGTTCAATTAATTTTAAGTCTTTAGGTTAAAATTGCTATGTTGCAAGTAGAGGAAGCAGGGCAGATCACTATAGAACACCACTTTCTCAATTTTTTTAATGATTAAATGTAGTCCAAATATCAACATCAATTTTCACTTGTTTTTTGTGTGTCTAAGGAATTCTTTTGTTCTTAGTAGCCAAATTCTCTCGTCTTTTATTTTGACAGAATTGTTAGAGCATGAGGGGGGTGGGGAAGACGTAGTATTTGTTCCAGTTCTTTACGTTCTGAGTGGAAATCCTGCCGCGGCCAACTTAGCCTTTTATCCTTCTCAGAACCTAGCGACCTGAGGTCATTGAGCAGGTGTCATATGTATGTATGCATGTATGTATGTATGTATGTATGTATGTATGTATGTATGTATGTATGTATGTATGTATGTATGTATGTATGTACGTATGTCATTATTCGGTTTTATTTCAAGATTTCTTGACAATAGAGAACGAGCCCGTTTCTAACCTAGATCCAAAGCCCCTTCATTGGAATTTCAGCATCAGCAACATGTTATTTTTTTATGAATGTATGCATGTATGTACACGTGCAGATTTTCCGTGTTTTGTTTTATGGATGCATTCTCATGCATATAGTTGCATATCTAGACATGCTCATATATAAATGATAAACTCCAGGGAAGTTTTACAGACTTTTACAATTCCAGTGATAGAGTGGATCTGTAGTCTTCGTATTAGGTTTCTCCTTTCTGGTTTTGAGAAGCCTAATTTCTCAAGATTGGTATTTAGGTAGTGTGTTACATATACCAGGTCCCCAATAATTACAGGTATAAACCTGAACTTGGAATCTGGACAGAGTAACTGCAGATTTCTCAATAGTTCAGCGTAGGTATTCTCTTTTTCACTGATCTTCAGCTTCATGTTAACATTCGCTGAGGAGCTGATTTAGACAACTGTACACAATTCTTCTTCTCTATCCCATATCGTTATATCAATTCTTTTATTTTTATATTCTATTGAGGTTTTCACTGGGACATTCCATCAGTGCTCCTTTCTATTATGAGTGGCTATGACTTCTGTCATACTGTGGGTTCCTATTTCTTTGTCCTCGGGATTGTACTTTCGATGGATCTCGTTATATAGTGTGCTGGCTACAACAATATGTCTCGTCGTTAGATAATACCGTGATGACATTTTCAGATAACTGCTTATAATGTGTGTGATATCTTCGGTGTTAGCTCCACAAAGCCTGCATCAATTGTGACATTTTACTGCTTTTCTCTGTTCCTTTTGTTCATTAGATATTTTGTTCCTAGATTGCAAACGCATACGTCTCAAGTGGGAGGTAATAATCCAGTGGTTGATCTACGACACACTGCTTTGGTGATCAATGTTACTATCATCTTTGAGCTGTCTACTAACATATCTATGCATGGTCTTCTGTTCATATATGCTGAACCTTACATGTGATGATACGTTACACGCGCGACTTCTTTGGGTATGTTTTTTATGGTTATGAGGCATGGTATGCTGCTCAAGGAGTGCCTTCCAAGTCTTATGATGTTATCAGCCTCATGACAAGGGGTTTACAGAAAGTATAAACAACATCACAGAGAAGCTGGTCCCTTGGAATATGCATCTGTGATACTGTATTCTGTCAGTGATCATACAGTCACATTTGTGTTTAATTTCAATATGGTGGCCCACGATGAAATCAGATCATCTATGGCTTTGACTATGATCACTGGAACTTTAGCAAGTTGAAGGGCTTCTAGCATCCATGAGTGGGGAATAGAGTCAAAGGCTTTCTTGTAGTCTAGCCACATTGAAACTAGGCTCTTCCTACGCTCCCGCACCTCTGACATCACAGTTTTGTTGATTAACATCTGCTAGGCACATCCCCAGACTCCCTTCTTCTCAGCTGCCTGTTCTGTTGTGATGAGGTTATTGCTTTCAAAATGGTCTTCGAGGAAGGGGTTTAAACACGCTGTATATATCCTATACATTAAGTTCCGGCATGCAACTGGCACTTGGCTTTTTGCCATGTGGGGTTCTGCATTTGGGGATCAGTTTTGTCTCTGTCAGAGTTTAACCAGTGCGGTAGGCTACTGTTCTCATTGAGAGCTCGTTGGTACAGGTTGATACGATATTGTCGATAGAAGGTTAGCTTCTTGTAACAATGTCCATCAATCAAGTCTCGTCCAGGTGCTTTTCTAATCAGCTATCTTTTTCTGTCTTCAAAACCCATGATGGTACTTTGTTGTTACATTTTAGTTCACTTTTTGAATGTCATTCATGTACTATTTTGCAGTAGTAGCCAGAGCAAATAGACAGGCGTTAATCTGACAGAATGTGCGTTCATTACATTGCTGTAAAGACTCAAGTTTTGTTAACAACTTTTAATACCGTATCTGGTGGTGTTTTGTTTTTTTTTACTTACTTTGGTAGAGAGTACTTAAGAAAGTACTTCAATGCCAAAGTTATTTTTTCTCGGAAAATTTCAATAAGGGCACATTTCACCGGCAGATAATCCTGTATGTATGCATGCATGTAGGTCAGGTCACTTATGAGGCTTTCATAAGTTCTACTGATAACATGGAATCAAGTGCAACCTGTTGCATGGTCGGATTGTCGGCGACTAAACCGGCACACCCACCAGGCTACATTGGCGAGGAGGGCTGCTAGAAACCTAACAGGAGGTCATGGCACTCCCACATCCCTGAGCATGCGACTCATATTGGAACCAAACATCTTGCTCCGGCTTGTCTTTTGAGTGGAGAGGGTCTATGAGGTGTCATACAAGCCTTATTGAACCTAAAACTCAGCACAGGCATTGCTGACCTCTGCTCGGTATGCGCTGCTTTTTTTTTCTTCCCTGTATATATTTATTTTATTTTCAGTATATATATATCTTTATTTTTAGTATATATTTATATATATATTTTTTTATTTTTAGTATATTTTTATTTCATTTTTATTCAGAAGTCCTACGGCGATGGGGAGGTGGTGAAGCATGCAGACCTGACGGGTTGGAAGCATGTAGTCAGTGACCTGCACGTAGGCGGCCCGTACTAGATATAAAGTCGTCTCCTTGTCACCCTAAACAACGATAGAATTTTGTTGCTGCATAGGTGTCTGAGCAGCTCCATTTTGAGACGACACTGCTCAGCCGGAGGCCGGGGAGGTTCTAGAAAAGGTGAACCAAAAATTGCCTGTCTTTCTATATCTGGTCAGTTTAGCCCGACTGATGAATGTCCACCCTGCACTCGAAAAACAAAGATACTATTTTTTACGAAATCTAGATGGAACTTGAACATGTCATGTTGGAATGTGCGCACTCTGTTGGATAAAAAGAGTGTTTGTAGGCCTGAAAGACGCACTGCACTTGTTGCTCACGAGCTGAACCACCATAACATTGATATAGCTGCACTTTCAGAGACTCGTATAGAAGGCTTGAGGAAGTAGGAGGTGGATATACATTTTTTTTTAGAAGGGGGGGATGAAGGTGGAGCGCAGAGAGGCTATTGGTTTTGCAGTTCGATCTGCTATCCTTAAGAAGTTGGAGGAGCTTCTTGTTCCTATAAAGGAACATCTAACGACTCTATGATTTCACCTGGAGGGTGGGCGGTTTGCTACTCTAAGGTGCCTATGCACCTACTTTGAATAGATGTGATGAAGATAAAATTATTTTTCATACTCAGCCCAGAGCCATACTTAGGAAAATCTCTAATTCTGATGAAGTCATTCTACTGGGGGATTTCAATGACAATGTTGGAACAGACTGGCAAACATGGGACTCTCTTGGACGTTTTGGTATAGGGAAAATGAATAGCAATGATCTCATGTTGCTGGAGCTTTCCGATGAACATGGACTTTACTACGCAAGTACTCATTTTATGCCCAAAGGGGATCACGCAACAACAAGGTCTAAAGTTTGGCACTTGCTGGGTTATGTCATCATCCGCAAGCGTGACATCTATGACATTTGTAATGTCAAGTCCTTTCATGGATCGGAATGCTGGATAGACCACATTCCCAAGACCAAATTCCGAAGAAAGCTGACGAAAGGACTGTTATTTTCATCAGAGCAATGCTCCAGCTCACAAGTCATTGGTTTCAATGGCTCTGTGCGTGACAGTGGTTTTGAACTGGTTGACCACCCTCCCTATTCTCTTGATTTGGACCCATCTGGTTATCATATGTTCTCCAACACGAAAGGGATACATGGATGGGAACCAGTGTCGCAATGATGAGGACGTCATGTCTGCAGTTGACGTTTTTGACCAGCAGGATGAAATAGGATGCAATCACTGCAACACTGACGGAAGAAATGTGTGCACCGCTAAGGGGACTATGTTGAAATATAAACCCCATTTGTTCATCATCGTATAATAGAAGACACTTGCCCAAGGTTCCGTGCAGTAGGACTGAATTCAAGACCACAACTTTGAGAAGCAGCTTTTTAACCTCATGTCCACGCTTGCACCTATAGTATCTCAATATTTTTCTCATACAGTGTAATAGAAATATATGGACGATTTTTCGCAAAGACTTTGAAAATATAACATGGGTTAAAAACTTATTTTGAAAACTTTTGACAATTATTAGCATTATCTTTAATTTTTTAAAAGAATTTATTTATATTATTTTGAATACGTTAATAAACTAAGTTGGAAGTTTGCTATTTGGAATGGCAGGAGTTGCTTGAAAAAAATTGGCGGGTGGAATTAGTCCGTGGTGGATTGTTTTAAATGAGAACTTGTAAGTGTCAAGGCAGATAACTGTTGCGTGTTGTTTTCTAAAAGTTGTTCAGAATACAGCTGGAATAGTTGTGGTAAGAGCAAGTCAGTTTTTGTACGCTCAGTCGAACATGTCTGATTTACTAAATCAAGATATACAGACGAGGAATTCGACTCTGAAGACAGTGGTCGACGTTCTTTGTTGATTTTAGCAATTTCAACGAGAAGTGCTTCTCGTGCATCAACAAACCCTTCTAAATATCTTTCTTTCTGCTTCAAGTGAACATTATTCATCCGTCGATACGAACCTGCAAAAGTGGTTGGCTTGTTATTACCGACATGGCGACATATTGGTGTAATATGTCTTCTGTACATGGTATATTCACGAGAAAGACTTGGCATGTTTTGTACGATTGAGCTTGTTTTATTTCGCACAGGACTTTTCAGTTTGGGAAATATAGACTTTTGGCTGACGTTAATCCACTCTACGGCAGTTCTATGTTCTCTATGATCCCTCACATCTATACAAGCCTTGCCTTTAGTCAGCAATATGTGAGCTGACGCACAATTGTTGTTTTTACAAGCCAACAAGAACGGGGTGAAACCCTCAGAGTTCTCTACATCAATTTTGTGATGATGATATTTTTCAAAATCGTCCAGTAAGAAGTTAACCAACTCCGGATTACCTGATTCAGCTGCCATATGCAGCAAAGTGTTTCCATTATTATCAACTTCGTTAAAGTCCGTACAGCTGTCTAACTGCAGTAAAAATGAAAGAACGTTCATCAGTCCGTTTAACGCGGCATAGGATAAGGCAGATCGGTGGAAATCATCGTAAATGTCCAAGCAAGAACCAGCCCGAATGAGGGTACGTACAATTTTAAACGCTTTCGTCTCATCATCCAGAAAGCAGGCCACCATAAGAGGAGTGCGGCCGTACAAATCTTGTATGTTCACATTGACTCGTTGTTTTATCAGCAGACGTACTTGATGTAAACGTTGATCGAGGACAGCTTGGTGTAAAGCTGTCTTCATTGAACGAAAGTGTTTTGGCATCGTCACACATGAATCTGGCTGTTTGAATAGCTGAAGAAGAAAAAAAACGTATTGAGATCAGTAAATACGAAAATGATAGCCATCTACACATCATACTGAATGCAAATACATCAGGAAAGACAAATTTACTGCAGTATAGATCTAGTGAACATTTATGGACGTGCTCTGTTTAAAAATGCAATATACATCGGAAATAGAAGAAAATCGTTCTTAAGTATAAGAATATTCGCAACACTAGTGAATGTTTATTCACAGTTTCCTTATATGGATGGAAAGACATTTCATGTTAGCATGCAATTAGCTTTGAGTGAAGGCTATTGATAACGCCCAACTATGCATAAATGCATCTAGCATTTTCACCAGATCCTGGTGAACGATTTCGTCTACCTCCGATTTATATTATAACTTAAACACTGCGCGTGTGTAAGAGATATCACTTCAGGACAGATACCACAATATTCACGATCTGTTTACATTAAGTGTGATACACACATGTGTTTCGTCTGTTATAATCTTTTGTTGCATATATAGGACGAAAAATATATATATTAAATACAACAAAACACATATCGTCTTTGGGATAATACTTACCATTAACCCTACGTTTTCTCTACTTTCCTACCTCTGTCCTATTGCTTCTTTGAGTTGTCTTGCAAACTATCTTACATTAACATCCGCACATAATTCAGTCTGGCAACAAAAAAATATCAATTTTCAAGCGATATTACAAAGATATGCATCATTAAACATTCGTATCGATTTTGGCGTGAACCAGAATTTGAACCATTCCCACAAACCGTATATTTTTCTATTTATTGCTTAACCAAAGCAAGAAAAACAGTACACATCAATCTTCACGAAGTGAAGCTTTGCGACTTCTTCATTAGAAACATTTATCAAGTCCTAAAAGAATTAAACACTAAACGAAATGAGAACTAAATATTGTTCTCTGCCACGCACTTTACTGTATTGAAGACCATTATAATAATAATAATAATAATAATAATAATAATAAAATAATAATAATAATAATAAAATAATAATAATAATAATAATAATAATAATAATAATAATAATAATAATAAAGATAATAATAATAATAACAATTATAACCATTGCCTCTTCATTGATGATTTGAAATGCAAACAATCAACCACTCCTCTTCATTTATGATTTGAAACTGTGTGGCAAAAAATGTGACACAAGTGAGGTCCTTGGTGAATACGGTCCACTGTTTTAGTAGTGATATTAGAATGGAATTTGACTCCAGAAGTGCGGAGTAATCTACCTAAAGAGGCAAGGTACAGTCTATAGCAGAGTTAGAATTACCGAATAGAGACTTGATTAAAGAAATTGAAACAGAAGGATTCAAATACGTTGGTGTACTAGTGTGCAACGAGATAATGGAAAAGATGAAAGAGCAACTGAGAATGTAGTATTTCCGAAGAGTGGGGTTGGTGCAGCGCTCAAAATTGACTGGATGGAATAAAATACAAGCAGTTAATCCGCGAGTGATAGCATCATTTCGGTATGGATCGGGAATTATAAAATGGCAAAAGAGAGAAATGAAGAAAATGGATGCCAAGAGCATAAAAATGTTAACAGTCCACGGAGCCTTCAACCCTAAGAGTGACATTGATAGGCTGTACTTGTCCAGAAGAAAGGGTGTGAGATTTTGATCAGTTGCTAGGAATGTATCGAAGCAGAGGAAAACAGCTTAGGGTGATATATAAAAAATGCCGTGGAGCCACAGCTGAAACACACGAAGAAGGCCGGCGTCATTAAAACTGAAAATTGTGTAACTAAAGAAAAATTTAAACAAGAAATGAGCTAAAAAAAGAGCGCATGGAAAGGGAAAATGTACAGTCAGTTTGCATGAGATGTCAACGCCAAGATAGATACAGAGGACCGGTGGCTATGGATGAGGAGGAGTGACCTGAAGATGGAGGCAGAAGTACTCATATGCGCAGCTCAGGAACAAGCGTTAAGGACCAATTATATGAAATACAAAATTGACAACCGATAGCGACAAATCCAGAACGTGTGGTGAGAAGGGTGAAACAGTATGACACACCGTTAGCGAATGCCCGAAATTGGCACAATGCTAATACAAACGACACCATGACAATGTGGCAAGAATAATCCAGTGTGAGCTTTGTGAAAATCACGGCCTACAAAGAGCAAAAGTGTGGTGTGAACAAACCTAAGAAGGAGTTACTGAAAACGGGAACTGCAAGATCCTATGGGATATAATGATCCAGTGCAATCACCTGACCAGAAATCGGAAACCGAACATTGCTGTGGTGAATAAAAACAGAAAGAACATGTATGATTATTGACATAACATGCCTCGGTGACAACAGAATCAATGTGAAAGAAAATATAACTTTGACGATTTAAAATGGGAAATAGGAATGTCGTGGTCAATGAAGAGAATAGACTTGATACCAATAATAATTGGTGCACTTGGCAATATTGACATTCATCTACAAACATGGCTGGAAAAGATTGGTGCAAGAATGACGGTAGAACACTTACAAAAACCAGCATTACTTGGAACTGCAAGAATTGTTCGCAGAGTTCTTGAAGCATGACCAGTAAACACCTTAGTCTGCTGGCTGTGGACAGCTGACACTTTCCATCATACCAAGCAAAATAAACTGTAAGTTTTCATATAATAATAATAATAATAATAATAATAATAATAATAATAATAATAATAACAACAACAACAACAACAGCAACAACAACAATAATAATAAGTGTACACAGGCTCTACATGGAGAGGGGTAAAGGTGAACGTGGGCTGATGGGAGTACATCAGCAGTGAAAAAAGAAACATGGCAGAATATTTGGTAAACCTCAAACAAGACCTGCTACAGTATGCTGCTAATGTAGAATGATTTACCAAAATTATATGGTCAGTTCTACCGTGAAACTAACAAATTAAAAGACCAGGAAGCATCATGGAAGTATCTCAGCAAGGGTGACCTAAAAGAGAATGCTGAAGGCCTAATCATCGCAGCCCAGAATAAGCAAATTTCGCCTGCATTGGAAGATATGTAAACACTAACAGCTTCCAACTTCAGAAAGATGGTACCAGCATCTTTCACTTGTTTCAGTCATTGTTTTGAAGCATTTAGTCAAACAAATCGACTCCACTACATATTTTTTAAAGTTTGATACTTATTGTATGGGAGGTTTTTTTGCCGAATCGCTAAGTTACTGGAGCATAAGCAAACACAAAGATACATGCACAATACACACACGCGCACGCGCGCGAACGTGTGTGTATGTGTATGCTTATGTATACACGATGGGCTCTATCACAGTTTCCATCGACCATATTCATTCACAAAGCATTGATCACCCCGGGGTTATAGTAGAAAATTCTAGTCCAAAACGTCATGCAGTGGAACCGAACCCGAAATCGCCCGGTTGCGGAGTAAACTTCTCATGCTGTACATTGAAATTAGAACTTATGTTTATGAGTGGGAGTGAAGGTAGAAAGTACCGTTATTTACACTGTGCAACTGTAAGAGTAATGTAACTTCCCTTGAGTGTAATATTCACCTCCCTCAGAGTACGAAGATATACGAGCGCCAGTTGAAAGTGAGCTATGGAGAGTTTCATTTGTTTATTGACTACAATGTCCTCAGACGCATTCAAGTGATGTTAAAAATTAAATTTGATAAACTAGTCCCGTTTTAATCCGAATCGGGACTAGTTTATCAGGAATTGATTTGATTTTGATTTTGATTTTCCAGTTTCAGCTAATAGCTGTGGCCATGCTGGGGCACCGCCATTGGTTTGCTAACAGATTTTACCTCACGGATGCTAGCAAACGCCATCTGATGCATGAGAGAGTCGTTGCAGCTGCCCTCATCTGCACCTCCTGCCGTGAAGTTGGTTCAGACACCTGACAGGCAGAGATCCAGTCCTACTTAAAGACATCCGCATCTACACATGCAGGTCCCTCAGGTTCTTCGGAGGATATTGAAGAGCTGTGGCCTCTGAAGCCAGGCTATCACAATATTTGTCCTACATCTTGATGGCAAATTGGAGTCCTTGGTACTACGCAGTGGCGTCCGGTTCTGGCATTTGTGTGACTCTCGATGCCAAAGTCTGGGACAAGTCCTTCCAGGATCTTCCAGATATATATTATGGCATATCTTTCTCGCCTACGCTCCAGGGAATAGAGCTTTAATCTCTTGAGTCTTTCCCATTTGCATGCATAGAGGCTATCTTCTTCGTGTAGCTTCGTTGGATCGCCTCAAGTTCTGTTGATTCAGCGCACCGAAAGCTTAAGCTTCATTATCCAATAATAAAACAATTGCGAGTGTGCAGTGTAACCTCGAATATAACGAGGCAGCAAATTTGATCAATAACTTATTCTGAAGAAAAGGGAGAAGCTAATAAAGAGCAAAGTGAGATTTGGAAGAAAGCAGTGAAGGAGAGGAGAGGGAACAGAAAAACAGAGAGAGAGAGAGAGAGAGAGCGGGGAGGAGAGTGAGAGAGAAAAAGAAAACAGAAGGAGAGAAAAGGGAATAGAAGGAGCGAAAGGGGGAGTGGGGTGAGTAGAAGTTTTCGAAATCAGTCAACTGTGAATTGACACGTGTCAAATATGCTGGGGTTACTCAATTAAACCCGTCGGAAATAACAAGAATTTAGAAAAGTAAACAAAAAAAAAGCAATACACACACACACACAGACACACACATACATACATACATACATACATACATACATACATACATACATACATACATACATACATAGGAATTCCAATGAAGGAGTCTTGGATCTAGGTTAGAAACCGGTTCTTTCACTATTGGCAAGAAATCTTGAAATAACACTGAATAATAACATACATACATATATACATGCATACATATATAGTAAGTAGAAATAAATGTAGGAATACATTACTTAGCGGTTCGGCAAAAGAGACCGATAGAATAAGTACTGGGCTTACAAAGAATAAGTCCCGGGGTCGATTTGCTCGACTAAAGGCGGTGCTCCAGCATGGCCGCAGTCAAATGACTGAAACATGTAAAAGAGATAAAGAGAAAGAGATACGCAAGTTAGACAGATCAATATATAAAGTTTTACTATATTAGTACATGAAATACAAGAAATGTATAGAAAAAAATGTATATATGTTTACGTAGGAAAAAGTGTCCGACTTACACAGAATACAAATGAAATCGAGAATTAAAGGGGTTGGGAAAAAGTATTACATATGTGGGGGCTCGGCGATCCAAGATAATGTTTGTAGATTGATTCCATCATAGGATGAGACGAGCCTCTGTCTTCAGGGAAGAGATCTTACGTTTGAGGTAAGGAGTTCAAAGATGGAATGATTTCGCGGAGAGCTAAGGGGGAGTTGGGGAGGTATTCAGATAGGCAACGATGAGAGGAGAAAATAGATATCAGGAGTGAGGGGGGTTAATAGTAGGGAGTTATAGTAGCAGAGGTGGAAAGTAGGAGGAAGAGGGGAGGTGCTGTAGGCCGTATGTGAATGGTAGTCTTTTGTGTTAGTTGGTATGAATGGTATAGAATTAATGGTTGAAATATTGAGAAAGGAATTGCAGCGTGGAAGGTGTTTGTAAGCCATTTAAGAAACACACAAAAGCCGTTCGATTCACTTCAACGTTTAATTTGTCAAAATATTTTCGTCGCTAAAATCCGCGACCTGTTCACTGACAAAAATCCGTGCTGCATCTCTTTTTTTATCAGTGAACAGGTCGCGGATTTTAGCGACGAAAATATTTTGACAAATTGAAATTAAATGTTGAAGTGAATCGAACGGCTTTTGTGTGTTTCTTAAATGGCTTATAAACACCTTCCACGCTGCAATTGTTTTCGTTTCAGCACACGATCTCAGATCAAATCACATGCTATGCGAGTACATCTCCGTAATATTGAGAAAGGGAATGGCCAATATTTAAGGGAAATAAATTGGCTCGTTCAGTGGCTGAGGGAGAGTATTAAGGTATGTAGAGGAATGAGGGTAAATGGAAGGGAATGGATAAAGTGGGGTTGAGTTGGTAGTCAATATAGCAGTGGTATAAAGGAATTGGGTAGGTGTTGGAGGGGGGGTGCATGAATAGAAGGAAGTGAATGGGGAGGGGTAGAGGTTGACAGGTTAGTATCCAAAGAAGTGGGGGTAGTATGAAGTACTTTTTGTATGGAAGAGAAATAAGAGGCTACTTAAGAGGGTGGGGTGTTATGAGGGAAGTGAGAAGATGTGGTTTAAAAGAATTTGGAAAGGTAAGTATGAAAAAGATTAATAGGGGGTGGTTTTTGTTGAGATAATTATTCTTTAGTGGCACGTGTCTTGGTACAGGTACCATCGTAAGATATGTTTTCATCTACCCCTATGTACCTGTAACATCCCTCATCATATATAAGGGGAAAAGTTTAGTCACTGATGCAGATGCTGCTAGCCTGCTTTACAGTTTTCCCCTCTTTTCACAACCATATAGCAGCATTTATCCTGACCAAACTCCAACCCTATATCCGTTGAGAACGTTGTAACCAGGCCAAGGCTCATTATCATCTCATGCATATTCTTGACATACACGTTCGAGTCATCCACAAAGACACAGTGTGTAATTTTGGTATTTCTGTTTCTTTGAAAACCAGTTAGTCACCCTTCAGATTTCCTTAACATGAACGACAAGGGGCTTACATAAAGTATAAACAGTATTACAGCGGGGTTGTCTCCTTGGAATATATCTCTGCGATATTTTCTCAGTGATAATACAATCACTCCTTGTATCTAATTTCAAGATGGTGGCCTCCGATGAAGTTAGGTCAACCATGTCTTTGACTCTGCTCACTGAAACTTATGATGAGAGTTACGACGCCCCCTTGCGATAGATAGACTGGTCCGAGTAAAGTATAAATAGTAACGATCCGAGTGAGTTCAGAGTTCGGAGTCGAGGGAAGTTCGTGTTAGTTCGTAGTGAAGTCGGAAGGTGTCGGTTGGTTAGTTCACAAGGAATATTGGTTGTTAGTTCCTAGAGATGTTTTAGTTCGTTACATTGTTTTACTGTTGTCTGGTTATCTTATTTATTGTACGTAACAAATTTCGTTACAACATCTGGCGACGAGGGTTTCGAAGCTTTAGCTAGTCGAAGGAGTAGTCGCCATGGGGTGGATAGTCTGCCGAATCATTATATGCTACACTAGTTGGGAGGAATCTCAATAGATGACTACTGTAACTAGCGGCAGAACGGGAGAATCCTGTCTTGCAAAAAGAGGCATAGTGGTGCTCCTGAGAAAGGGATCGAACAAGAGGCGTGCTTTTAACAACTTCGGGCCCGTAAATCTGATAGATGCAACGATGAAGAAATTTT